>NC_053028.1:454592725-454709511 GCF_003073215.2 Triticum urartu
CCCCCCCCCCCCCCCCCCCCAAAAAAAAAGAATCCCCAAAAAGAGAGCCACTTGAGATGATGACCACTGGTGATTAATGTGTGGCACAAATCTTTAAGAACAGACAACAACGATAGATTTGAATCATTTTTTGAACATTTCTTGGAAATTGTGAAGAATTTTGAAGTGCTGATTTTTTTTGAAACCCCAAACAACTTTTGTCATCCCAACATTTAAAAAAAATGTACACAACTTCTGTAATTTCAAACATTTTTTGTGAACATGAACAAGTTTTGAAATTCCAATTTTTTTACAAAATGCAATTAATCTTTGGAAATTCCGATTTTTTTATATCCCAACATTTTTCTAAGAAAGTGAAGAAAATTCGAAAAAATGAACAAAATTTTAAAATGTGAACTATTTCTGAAAAAGTGAAAAAAATCAAGTTGTTGTTGTTTTGGCAAAATAGGAATAAGAAATTATGAATTTGGTTTGGAAAATGCAATTATGAACCGGGAACATCTTTTCCAAACAAAAGTTTCAAAAACACGAACATTGTTTAAAAATTCCTTTTTTTAATTTGTAATTTTTTGAAAAAAAAGAGAAGGAAAACAAAAAATGGAAAAGACATGGTTTCCAAACAAAGTGAAGTACTTTTTTGAAGCATGGTTTAATACAGTTTAGGTGTTTATATTTCGTCCAATTTGTTTTGGTCAAAATCAGTCAACATGACATCTAGTTTTGAAGATGACGATGCGAGAAACACAACATTGAAAATAGTTCTTGATTTGGTAGCACGGTTTTGAGAGATTAATCATTTAAAAATAGAATATAAGAAAAAAGCACAAATAAAACCACCCATCTTTCCCTGCGCATGGAAAGAAATTCACCAAAACTCTCCTATATTGCTACAAGTGACGCACATACGTTGCACCACTTGTCATCACCAGAGAAGGTTGGAACACTCCAAAACTTTTGATTTGGTTTTATCAAATTCTTAATTTGATTTGAAGGAGGTTATTTAAAATTTTTCTAAAAGACCCTCCTTTTCAAAAAAAAATCTCTTATGACGAGTATTTTTCTTTTTGGGTTCATCCAAATCTTGATCTTCGGTCTTGAGGGTTTTTCATCTTATATTGGCTCAACACAAATAAGGTTGGAAGGTCTTTACAATTTATTTTTAATAAAAAGAATTCCTAAATTTTGGATTTATTCTTCCCCATTCAAGAAGTGCCCTCTTGCCATGACCTATGTAAAATATTTTCTTCCAAAACCCACCTCTATATTTTGGATCAAGCCAAGCATCCAATTCCAGCAAGTTTCAACGTCTTTTAAATTGTATTTCTATTTATCTTAACCTCAAAATCATTTTCTGTCATTTATTTGGACTATGGTGGTTTACAAAGGAACTACCTAATTTCCTGTGGCTCTTGATCCCAAATAAACTTCTCTGGCTAGTCCTTAGTATCCTCAACCTAGATCCATCAAGATCCACTGGTCCACAGTTCAAATTTTTCAAATTTTTCTTGCTGCAAGTTTGGACCAGATTTGCCTTTTTGGTGAAATTCATTCTTTTTCTTTTCCTAAAAATCTGAGATAAATCAGGCAGCCCCTAGATGCATCAAGAGACCACCTCACCAAGTCCCAGCTCCAGAATTTTTTTTCACGTGCCTAAATCATTTCGTCGAACAATTGGCGTGCACTGTTCCTGTCAAAATTCAGAGTTTCAGTGTTTTGGTTCAGTCTTCAGTGTTGTTTTCTTCAGAACTTGGCGTCGATCTCGCCAGTGCGCGCGTTGGCGCCTTGCTCACTGCTCCCCCTTCTTATCCATCGCACCGCACGGTTGCCTGGACGGTTGCGAGCGTCGGCGGTGAGCTGGCAGAGGTGCATCGCCCCCGTGAGCGGCGACAGCAACACTCGATGCGGCTGCCAGAGAGGCGCAGCGTGGAACGGCGCTGTCCAGCACCGCCCACACCACCAGGCGCCTCCGCGTGGCCGTCCCCTCCCCTGTACGTGCTGCAGAGCCGTCGTCGTGGCCTGGAAAGCATAGAGCGCGCTTCCTGCCGCCGACGTGCCCGTGAGGCTGTTCCGTCGAGAGCTTGGAGTATCACCCAAGTCATACCAAGTTTAGCCCTTGAATGGAACCAGTGGACCAACCCGATGATGCCCAATCACCTAATCCTCCAGCCCGACCACTGCCTCGCCGTAATCGCTCGCCGGAGTTATCCCGTTCTCGGCAACCGCCTCGGGCCGGCTATAAAAGGAGGCCCCGAGCTCGCCTTCGACCTAGCACCACCCCTCCACCTCACCAGAGCCGCGCCCAGCCACTAGGAGGACCTCGAGGAGGCCTTCTTCCCTGACTCCAGCCGCCCCGATCCACTTCGGGCTCCGGCACGATTCTCTCCGGTAAGGGCACCCCCTCGTCCCAAACCTTGCCAGTAGCCTCCTAGTGCTCCCACTCTTTTGACCCTAGCCTCAATTTGGCGTCTGCATCCCTCCTCGGCGAAATCCACCACCGCCTGAACCACCCTCCACCGGAGTGGAGGCCGCCGTCGACGTGGTGCTCGCCGACGACCAACTCCACCACGCACGGACGCGGAAGAGCTCCGTGAACCCATAGGTACTCTCCATTTCCCCTACCTCGCCGTGGATCGACGCTGGCGACCACCGCAAGCCTCGGGCGCCGGTGGACTCTGTCTTGAAATTCAAACCTGACGGGTGGGACCCCCTCGTCAGTCTCTCCTCTCTTATTCGAACCGTTTTCTGAAAATGCGTTCAGGTAAAGTATGCTTTCCCTTTTGGGTTGGCGTATTTCTAACTGAAGCGTTTTCTATTTTTATAAACTAGCCCCTAGATAGTTTTCTGTTTATAACAGATTAGTCCCTGGACTAAAACCTTTATATCTTTTAAACAAAAGATGATTTTGAGTTGATTCTTTTTCTGTCATCTTTATTTTTCTGTCTAGTTTTTTATCATATTTATTTGAAAATATTTGAAAACAATTTTATGCACAGATGGTATTTACGTTAGTATCCAATTTCTTTTATACCGTAGATACCGAAGGAGGTGACGGAACCGCAAACTTCGCCGAGCTAGACTCCGACTACTCCGAACCAGGCAAGCATGTTTGAGCCTTTGATATGATGAGTGTTTTGCATGTTTGCTTGAGTAGTTTTCTCATGGCATGTTTATATAAGCATATTGTGAATGTTATATTGCATGCAAGGCAAGCTACAGGTGAGCTTCGAAGTTTGATGAGTTCACATGATGGTGAGATAACCTGATCATGTGGTGGCATGATAGGTTGTAAGCTGGTACTGTTGAAGCATGCCAGTCTTATGTCAACCATGTAACTCCAGTGTTAACATGGATCAAGTCTTGTTCCCGTTCGTCCCCGTCCGTGCTACCACATGTTTTTCTGCAAAGAATGCGGTTTAGTAAGTTGCAAACCTCTCTCCTTGTACACACCAAATAGAGGGGCCGTGATGAGGGTTCCATGGCCCTGGATTAAAGCCCGTCATCCGGTCAGGGGGCATGGGTGTTTCCGGTTGGGACTGAGAGGGGAGCACCCCTTAGAGCGCGCGAATATAAATTTGATCCCATGCTATTCGAGGTTGTAGCCTCCCCGTGTCAGAGGTCTTGTTGAACGTTGCCTAGGGTGATCCCTGGCAGCAGAATGTGGAATGGGTGTGTACTGGTTAGATGTGTTTCTTCTAAAATACAGTCAATGGAACTAGTCCTTTCTGACTACTGAAATCCGTTGGCTATGGATTAACAGTGCAAACTCTGCAGAGTCATAACCATTCGAGTAACCGTGTCCATGGCCAAGGACCTTGATCAACATATCAGTGTCAGTCTCCGTGTCTGTCTCAGTATCCGTCTCCGTGACAGTCTCCGAGAATGAGCATGAAGCCGAGAAGGGTAAACCCGGCTGAATGTTATTCCGGTGGATGGACTAACCGGTTTATTATTATGTACTAAGTATTTCCTTGGGATGATCTAAATTCATGAGCTATTTAAATTCGAATGACGAAATATAAGCCCTTTACGTGATGTCGCTCAGACGTCCGACTACGGCATTCTTGTTATTTACTTTTGATATAAGCCCTTTATGTGATGTCGCTCAGACGTCCGACTACGGCATTCTTGTTATTTACTTTTGATATAATCCCTTTATGTGATGTCGCTCAGAGGTCCGACTGTGGCATTCTTGTTATTTACTTTTGATATAAGCCCTCTATGTGATTTCACTCAAACGTCTGACTGTGGCATCCTTGTTATTTACTTTTGATATAAGCCCTTTATGTGATGTCGCTCAGACGTCCGACTGTGGCATCCTGATTATTTACTTTCATTATAAGCCCTTTTCGAGATGTCGCTTAGACGTCCGACTGTGGCACGTACTGTCATTTACGTTTCAGTATAAGCCCTTTATGTGGTGTCGCCCTGACGCCCGACTGCGGCATGTTTATTTATTTTTACCTTTCGAGGCATCGCTTCAGACACCCGATCGGTCTTCAGCTATTTTATTGGGATTTCGGGAGGACTACCGCCTGACTTCCTTTTATTTATCGTGCAGTGCAAATTTATTACCTGAGTGTGCATTACTAATCTGCTCATGTGCATCATGTTTGCATTTGTTATATTTTATGTCCAAACTGTCTTGGGAGTACATTCAAAGTACTCACCTGGCTTGTTGATTTGGCCAGATGTTGACGAAGGCGATCTTATGGATGAAGAGTTCGATAGCGAGTCCGACGCCTAGAGGAGTCCCAGTCAGTCCCGTGCGATCCTGGAGTTGGTCACTTGTATTATATATGCTTCCGCTACCCAAATAAAATCATCAAGCCTCACTCCGGTGCTTGATGAGTTGTAAGATTTTGGAGTCATGTCACCCACTACACTGTGACATATCCACCACCACTTTTATTGCGAGTCAGTAGTTATGCTACCATACTCCTTTGTTTCATATCCGCCCTTATGCATAATATCGGTGTGCTTGTAATAAAATTGTTGAGCAGCCTCAGCTCAACCTTGTATAATATTTAGTACTTCTGGATTTCTGTATCAAGGATTTGTGTGCTAGTAAGGAGGATTCTTCTGTACTGGTCAATACAAGGGTCAACTTTTCAATAAATGTTTTATTGGGAAACCGGTCCTGACAACCTTGGTACCAGAGCTAGGCTGACTGTAGGAAGCCACTAGGTGTGATTGCTAATCGGTTATTAGCGTAATAAGTGCTATTTTTAACACTTTACAATGGTAGCAATTTTCTGTTAGTCATCATAAATTTATGAATTGACTATCTGGAATTTTTGTCTACTTTTGTAGATGGCTGGCAGCGACTGTGAATCACAGGTGTTCGTCAATGTACCTGAGGGGTTTATCAAGCTTCTCGTCTCCATCACCAAGGTCGCGATCGGGCCATCAACTCGTCCGGAGTTCACACTCTACCAGCACAAGATCAGCGACAGCGTGTCTATGTACTAGGCCGCGGTGCAATTCAAGGGAGGACGTTCTGAGACACGCCGCTTTCGATTTGTGGGAAGGGCCATGCCTACAGAGAGGCATGCCATGCAGATGGCTGCCCGTGAGGCAATAGCTCGTCTCCAGGATGCTCTTCCTTCGATGAAGACTTGCCGCTACCGCTACCTTCCATGCCACGTGCCATACACTTGTCACTATGCATTTGCTTGCGCTAGGGGAGAGAGAGATGAGGCTATTGAAATGTTGGTTGAATATCTCAAAGCTCTTGAGGCAGCTTTTGACAACCTCGTGGACGACCTTGTGGCTGATCGTATGGACTTCGTTCAGGGCTGTTCCGCCAACAGGAGGGAGCTCCTCCATACAGCACCACCACTGACTTACGTCTCGTCCTCAGCCTCCTATGCACCTGCCATCTTAGCCACCGCTCGCCGCCTGCCTACTACTGAGGAGTTTGACCAAGTCATTGCCCCTACTCCAGTCCGTGCTGCATCACCAGCCGCGCCCGCACCAGATCCTCAAACCAGTACTTCGCGCCTGGAGCCTATTAGTGAGGAGGAGGTTGAGTCTCCAGCATCACTGGGTCTTACCCTCGGCAGGCAGAAGGAAGTGTTTACCATCTCCGACTGAGTGCGCCTGGCAGCCGTGCGATGTATCAGCTTGTATGATATGTGTATTTGTATATAGGTTTGGTGAGAAGTAGTTTGTGTGCGCATCATGTAGGAACTCGGAGAAGTGCACTAGCCTAAATAACATGTCAGGAATGTGTACGCACATCCTGAGTGGTGTATTGTATAATTATGGTTTGTGTGTAAGATATGTACTGAGCGGTCCTTCTCCATGTGCAACCAAGTATTTTCTTGAAAATTTTTGGAGTTCTTAAAATTTCCGCCTTTGCAATATTATTTATTTTTGCCACTCGGTTTTCTCATGAATTCTGCAAAAATATCCCAGAGTGGAAAATGCCTCGTCCCTGGACTCGTTCTATGCCAAGTCCGCCAGAGGAAAATTATGGAACCCAGACAAGTAACAATTTCACACAGGGACAGTCAAGTCAGCAAGGCAGTGAAACAACATTTTCTCAAGTATGCCGCCTTTATGAGCAAAGCCAACAGCAGCATCAAGAAATGATGAACCATGTTATCAATATGGGAAATCACCGTGAACCATATCAGCAGCATTCCAAATTGTCTGAACTACAAAAGACACGTCCCCCAACGTTCTCTCACACTGATAGACCTCTTGAGGCCGATGATTGGCTTCGAGGCATTGAAAGGAAGTTAATTATTGCATAGTGTTCGGACCGTGAGAAGGTACTTTATGCACCTCACTACCTCATGGGAGCAGCTGCATCATGGTGGGAAAATTTCCTACACATGCACCCCAATGAAAATAATATCTCCTGAGAAGAATTTAAAGAAGGTTTTCATGGGGCGCACATTCCCAGAAGTATTATGAAGATCAAGAAAAGGGAGTTTGATGACCTCAAGCAAAGAAGCATGACAGTGACTGAGTACAATAGTCAGTTTACTCAATTATCTCATTATGTCAACGAAGAGCATATAACTGAAAATAAAAAGATGGAAAAATTTCTGGACGGTCTGGCACCAGCACTTAAATGCCAGCTGGTCGTACACACCTTTTCGGATTTCAAAACACTTGTGGACAAAGCTATTACATTAGAAAATGAGCGCCGTAGCTTGGAGGATTTTCGCAAGCGCAAAAGGGACAAGACTACTCATGCTCGCAACAACCGGAACAAGACTGATCTTCAGAAAATTGGAGCGAACAAACCCCCAACCAGTGCTCCACGCCCGAACAAAAATTTTCATGCAAGAGACAAGGATTTTACATATCGCCCAGGCGTTACTTGCTACGCTTGTGGAGAGGAAGGACACTATGCCAAACAGTGCCCAAAGCCAAGAAACTCCCCCCCAAGCCGAACAACAATGAAAATAATTCAACACCCAAGCGTAACAACTTCAACCCCAATAACAATCACAGGAAGGGTCACTTGAACCATGTGACCAAGGAGGAAGCCCAGAATGCCCCGGATATCGTACTCCGTACGTTCCCTGTCAACACAATACCTGCCACGGTTTTTTGTATTCTGGAGCTTCTCACTCGTTCATTTCAAAGAAATTTGCTTTGCAACATGATTTTTCGATGCTTCCCTTGGAAAAATCCATGACCATCAAGTCCCCCGGGGTTAAGCAAATCACTCAGAGTTACTGCCAAGGTGTGGTTATTGAGATTGAGGGACTAAAGTTTCAGGCAAACCTCATTGTATTGGAAAATAAGGGATTGGGTGTTATCCTAGGAATGGACTGGTTAACCACCAACAAGGGATTTATTGAATGCTTCAATCGGACTGTAATTCTTACTCACCATCACGGGAAGACGATAAAAGTTGTAGCTCAAGAAAGACCAATATCACGGCAACCAAAGTTGAACAAGGTGGACAATTCAGAGTTAAGAGAAGTTCCAGTGGTATGTGAGTTCCCTCACGTATTTACCGAAGAACTACCAGGCATGCCACCAGACCGGTAAATAGAGTTCATCATTGAACTAGCGCCTGGAACCACCCCCATTTACAAGAAACCTTATAGAATGGCACCCTCCGAGTTGGTAGAATTAAAGAAGCAAATAAAGGAATTACTGGACAAAGGATTTATACGGGCCAGCTCCTCACCTTGGGGTTCACCGGTATTATTTGCCAAGAAAAAAGATGGGACACTGAGATTATGTATAGACTATCGAGCCCTCAACACGGCCACCATCAAAAACAAATATCTGATGCCACGGATAAATGATTTATTTGACCAGCTCGCACAAGCCAAGGTCTTCTCAAAAATTGATTTAAGGTCAGTGTATCATCAATTAAAAGTACGGACAGAAGATATCCCTAAGACAGCATTCGCCTCCAGATACGGATAATATGAATTTACAGTAATGCCGTTTGGACTGACAAACGCCCCCGCATATTTTGTCCATCTCATGAACAAAGTGTTTATGAAATTTATGGACAAATTTGTTGTGGTGTTCATTGATGATATTCTGGTGTACTCTAAGACACCAGAAGAGCATGCTGAACATCTCAGAATTGTACTGAGAGAATTAAGGAAACATCAATTATACGTCAAATTCAGCAAATGTGAATTTTGGTTAAGACAGGTTGGTTTTCTAGGCCACGTATTGACTCAAGAAGGTGTCGCTGTGGACCCAGAAAAAGTCAAGGCCGTACTTGGCTGGAAACCACCAGCCAACGTAACAGATGTACGAAGTTTCCTAGGGATGGCTGGATATTACCGAAGGTTTATTGAGGGGTTTTCCACCATAGCAAAACCTATGCCACAGTTACTCAAGAAGGCTAAGAAATTTGTATGGACTGAAGCTTGCGAGAAAAGTTTCCAAGAACTCAAAAGGAAGTTAACAACAGCACCAGTATTGGTTGTACCAGACATACACAAAAGTTTTGAAGTATATTGTGACGCATCCCGGAAGGGCCTCGGATGCGTACTAATGCAAGAAGGCAAGGTAGTCGCATACGCTTCTAGGAAACTATAAAAGCATGAAGAAAATTATCCTACTCATGACCTGGAATTGGCAGCAGTCATTCATGCACTCAAGGAGTGGAGACACTTCTTGCTTGGAAATCGTTGTAAAATATATACGGACCGTAAAAGTCTCAAATATATTTTCACACAGCCAGAACTCAATTTGCGGCAAAGGCGCTAGTTGGAATTAGTGAAAGATTATGATGTTGTCATTCACTACCATCCAGGAAAGGCAAATGTAGTGGCAGATGCTCTTATTAGTCGAAACCCCAGCTCGGGCAACGATAGCCTACAAAACTTGAGACCTGAATTTCAGCAGGAGTTCGCCAAGCTTAACTTGGTGATGGTCACTGAAGGCAATGTGTCAAATTTGGAAATACAACCCACCCTAATGGAACAAATTAAGAAGGCTCAGCCTGGACACCCCAGCATCGAAGGCATAAAAAGAAAAGTGAGTCTGGGCAAGGCTTTAGAATTCGTCGTAGACGATAAGGGAATATTATGGTACGGAGACAGACTTTGCGTACCAAATATAGCGGACCTCAAACAACAAATTCTAGCCGAAGGCCACACCACTCCATATTCAATCCACCCTAGAGGAACCAAAATGTACAAGGACATCCAGGAAATTTTTTGGTGGCACGGCATGAAGAGGGATATAGCCACATTCATTGCATGTTGTGATTCATGTCAGCGCATTAAAGCCGAGCACCAAAAACTAGCAGGACTATTACAACCAAACAGGATACCTGAGTGGAAATGGGACGAAATTGGAATGGATTTTATTATCGGACTACCTCGGTCACGACACGGGAATGATGCCATATGGGTCATCACAGATAGATTAACTAAGGTGGCACATTTCATCCCAGTAAAGACAACCCACACCACTCAGAAGCATGCCAAGCTTTATCTCTCCCGCATAGTTTGTCTGCATGGAATTCCAAAGACTATAATATCCGACAGAGGCACTCAATTCGTCTCTAAATTTTGGGATCAGTTACAACAAGCTCTGGGGACTCAGCTAGTATTCAGTACAGCATACCACCCCCAGACCGGAGGACAAACTGAATGTGTGAACCAAATTCTAGAGGACATGCTAAGAGCATGTGTTCTCACCTATGGAACCCGTTGGGAAGAAAGCTTGACGTATGCCGAGTTCACATACAACAACAGTTACCAAGCCAGTCTACAAATGGCACCTTTTGAAGCTTTGTATGGGCGAAGATGCCGTACCCCATTAAACTGGTCAGAAACAGGAGACAATCGTATCTTCGGCCCAGACATGCTCAAGGAAGCTGAGGAGAAAGTTAGACTAATCAGAGATCGACTCAAGACAACCCAGAGCCGACAAAAGAGTTACTACAATCAAAAATATCGTGAGGTCAGTTTTGAACCCGGTGAATATGTGTACCTGCGAGTATGTCCTATGAGGGGCTTGCAACGATTCAAAGTTAAAGGAAAGCTGGCACCATGATTTATTGGACCCTTCTGTGTGGTTGCACGAAGAGGCACAGTGGCCTACCAGCTAGACCTACCCAAAGAACTATCAGATGTCCACGACGTGTTCCACGTCTCACAGTTGAGGACATGTGTAAGCAACCCGGAAAAACATGTACCTCACGAGAACATTGACATGAAACCAGACCTCACCTACATGGAACGTCCAATAAAAATATTGGAAGAGTCTGAAAGAAGGACCCGTCAGAAAACAATTAAGTTTTTCAAGGTTCAGTAGAGCAATCACACCAAGGATGAAGCAACATGGGAAAGAGAGGATTTCCTTCGGGCAGAATACCCACACCTATTTGAGGATCAGCTGAAATCTCGGGGACGAGATTTTTCCTAAGGGGGTAGGTGTTGTAACACTCCAAAAATTTTGATTTGGTTTTATCAAATTCTTTATTTGATTTGAAGGAGGTTATTTAAATTTTTTTCTAAAAGACTCTCCTTTTCAAAAAAAAATTCTCTTATGACAAGTATTTTTTTGGGGTCATCCAAATCTTGATCTTCGGTCTTGAGGGTTTTTCATCTTATATTGGCTCAACACAAATAAGGTTGGAAGGTCTTCACAATTTCTTTTTAATAAAAAGAATTCCTAAATTTTGGATTTATTCCTCCCCATTCAAAAAGTGCCCTATTGCCATGACCTATGTAAAATATTTTCTTCCAAAACCCATCTCCATACTTTGGATCAAGCCAAGCATCCAATTCCAGCAAGTTTCAACCTCTTTTAAATTGTATTTCTATTTATCTTGACCTCAAAATCATTTTCTGTCATTTATTTGGACTATGGTGGTTTACAAAGGAACTACCTAATTTCCTGTGGCTCTTGATCCCAAATAAACTTCTCTGGCTAGTCCTTAGTACCCTCAACCTAGATCCATCAAGATCCACTGGTTCACAGTTCAAAATTTTCAAATTTTGCTTGCTGCAAGTTTGGACCAGATTTGCAAGTAGGATAAATCAGGCAGCCCCTAGATGCATCAAGAGACCACCTCACCAAGTCCCAGCTCCAGAATTTTTTTTCACGTGCCAAAATCATTTCGTCGAACAGTTGGCGTGCATTGTTCCTATCAAAATTCAGAGTTTCAGTGTTTTGGTTCAGTCGTCAGTGTCGTTTTCTTCAGAACTTGGCGTCGATCTCGCCAGTGCGCGCGTTGGCGCCTTGTTCACTGCTCCCCCTTCTTATCCATCATGCCACACGGTTACCTGGACGGTTGCGAGCATCGTCAGTGAGCTGGCAGAGGTGCATCGCCCCCGTGAGTAGCGGCAGCAACACTCGCTGCGGCTGCCAGAGAGGCGCAGCGTGGAACGGCGCCGTCCAGCACCGCGCACACCACTAGGCGCCTCCGCGTGGCTGTCCCCTCCCCTGTACATGCTGCAGAGCCGTCATCGTGGCCTGGAAAGCACAGAGCACGCTCCCTGCCGCCGCCGTGCCCGTGAGGCCGTTCCATCGAGAGCTTGGAGTATCAACCAAGTCATACCAAGTTTAGCCCTTGAACGGAACCAGTGGACCAACCCGATGATGCCCAATCACCTAAACCTCCAGCCCGACCACTGCCTCGCCGTAATCGCTCGTCAAAGTTATCCCGTTCTCGGCAACCGCCTCGGGCCGGCTATAAAAGGAGGCCCCGAGCTCGCCTTTGACCCAACACCACCCCTCCACCTCACCAGAGCCGCGCCCAGCCACTAGGAGGACCTCGAGGAGGCCTTCTTCCCCGACTCCGCCCGCCCCGATCTGCTTCGGGCTCCGGCACGATTCTCTCTGGTAAGGGCACCCCCGCCTCTCAAACCTTGCCAGTAGCCTCCTAGTGCTCCCACTCTTCTGACCCTAGCCTCAATTTGTCTTCTGCAGCCCTCCTCGGCGAAATCCACCACCGCCCGAACCACCGTCCGCCAGAGTGGAGGCCGCCGTCGACGTGGTGCTCGCCGACGACCAACTCCACCACCCACAGACGCAGAAGAGCTCCTGAACTCGTAGGTACTCTTCATTTCCCCTACCTCGCCGTGGATCGACACCGGCGACCACAGCAATCCTCGGGCGCCGGTGGACTCTGTTTTGAAATTCAAACCTGACGGGTGGGACCCCCTCGTCAGCCTCTCCTCTCTTATTCGAACCGTTTTCTGAAAACGCCTTCGGGCAAAGTACGCTTTCCCTTTTGGGTTGGCGTATTTCTAACTGAAGCGTTTTCTGTTTTTATAAACTAGCCCCTGGATAGTTTTCTGTTTATAACAGATTAGTCCATGGACAAAAACCTTTATAACTTTTAAACAAAAGATGATTTTGAGTTGATTCTTTTTCTCTCATCTTTATTTTTCTGTCTAGTTTTTTATCATATTTATTTGAAAATATTTGAAAACAGTTTTGTGCACACACAGTATTTACGTGAGTATCCAATTTCTTTTATACCGTAGGTACCGAAAGAGGTGACGGAACCGCAAACTTCGCCGAGCTAGACTCCGACTACTCCGAACCAGGCAAGCATGTTTGAGCCTTTGATATGATGAGTGTTTTGCATGTTTGCTTGAGTAGTTTTCTCATGGCATGTTTATATAAGCATATTGTGAATGTTATATTGCATGCAAGGCAAGCTACATGTGAGCTTCGAAGTTTGATGAGTTCACATGATGGTGAGATAACCTGATCATGTGGTGGCATGATAGGTTGTAAGCTGGTATTGTTGAAGCATGCCAGTCTTATGTCAATCGTGTAACTCCAGTGTTAACATGGATCAAGTCTTGTTCCCGTTCGTCCCCGTCCGTGCTACCACATGTTTTTCTGCAAAGAATGCGGTTTAGTAAGTTGCAAACCTCTCTCCTTGTACACACCAAATAGAGGGGCTCGTGATGAGGGTTCCATGGCCCTCGATTAAAGCCCGTCATCCGGTCAGGGGGCATGGGTGTTTCCGGTTGGGACCGAGAGGGGGGCACCCCTTAGAGCGTGCGAATATATATTTGATCCTGTGCTATTCGAGGTTGTAGCCTCCCCGTCTCAGAGTTTTTCTTGAACGTTGCCTAGGGTGATCCCTGGCAGCAGAATGTGGAATGGGTGTGTACTGGTTAGATGTGTTTCTTCTAAAATACCGTAAATGGAACTAGTCCTTTGTGACTACTGAAATCCGTTGGTTGTGGATTAATAGTGCAAACTCTGCAGAGTCATAACCATTCGAGTAACCGTGTCCATGGCCAAGGACCTTGATCAACATATCAGTGCCAGTCTCCGTGTCTGTCTCAGTATCCGTCTCAGTGACAGTCTCCGAGAATGAGCATGAAACCGAGAATGGGTAAACCCGGCTGAATGTTATTCCGGTGGATGGACTAACCGGTTTATTATTATGTACTAAGTATTTCCTTGGGATGATCTAAATTCATGAGCTATTTAAATTCGAATGACGAAATACAAGCCCTTTACGTGATGTCGCTCAGACGTCCGACTACGGCATTCTTGTTATTTACTTTTGATATAAGCCCTTTATGTGATGTCGCTCAGACGTCCGACTGCGGCATTCTTGTTATTTACTTTTGATATAAGCCATTTATGTGATGTCGCTCAGACGTCCGACTACGGCATTCTTGTTATTTACTTTTGATATAAGCCCTTTACGTGATGTCGCTCAGACGTCCGACCGTGGCATTCTTGCTATTTACTTTTATATAAGCCCTTTATGTGATGTCACTCAGACGTCCGACTGTTGCATCCTTGTTATTTACTTTTGATATAAGCCCCTTTATGTGATGTCGCTCAGACGTCCGACTGTGGCATCCTGATTATTTACTTTCATTATAAGCCCTTTTCGAGATGTCTCTTAGACGTCCGACTGTGGCACGTACTGTCATTTATGTTTCAGTATAAGCCCTTTATGTGGTGTCGCCCTGACGCCCGACTGCGGCATGTTAATTTATTTTTACCTTTCGAGTCGTCGCTTCATACACCCGATCGGTCTTCAACTATTTTATTGGGATTTTGGGAGGACTACCGCCTGACTTCCTTTTATTTATCGTGAAGTGCAAATTTATTACCTGAGTGTGCATTACTAATCTGCTCATGTGCATCATGTTTGCATTTGTTATATCTTATGTCCAAACTGTCTTGCGAGTACATTCAAAGTACTCACCTGGCTTGTTGATTTGGCCAGATGTTGACGAAGGCGATCTTATGGATGAAGAGTTCGATAGCGAGTCTGACGCCTAGAAGAGTCCCAGTCAGTCCCGTGCGATCCTAGAGTTGGTCACTTGTATTATATACGCTTCCGCTACCCAAATAAAATCATCAAGTCCCACTCCGGCGCTTGATGAGTTGTAAAAATTTGGAGTCATGTCACCCACTACACCGTGACATATCCACCACCACTTTTATTGCGAGTCAGTAGTTATGCCACCATACTCCTTTGTTTCATATCCGCCCTTATGTATAATATCGGCGTGCTTGTAATAAAATTGTTGAGCAGCCTCAGCTCAACCTTGTATAATATTTAGTACTTCTGGATTTCTGTATTAATGATTTGTCTGCCAGTAAGGAGGATTCTTCTGTACTGGTCAATACAAGGGTCGGCTTTGCAATAAATGTTTTATTGGAAAACCGGTCCTGACAAAGGTGGGAGTGACTTTTATAAGGGGTACACCTTAACTAGTGATTTCAATATTTTTCATTGTTTTCAGCCAGCCCACAATGCACGGATTGCTTTGAATGAGCCCACCCTAATAGAGTCACTTCTATTTCCGAAAAATATATTAAATAAAATGTCATTTTGTTTCGAAAGAAAGTATGTTGTATATTAAAAAAATAATACCCCGAGTGTTAAAAAATGGTCATATGTTGAAAATTTTCTATTTTGGAAAATATTTGTTCATTTAAAAATAATTTCATGTGTGCTAAAAATGCCCATAAGCGAAAACACTACACTTAAAAAAAACCTTCAGGCGCTGGAAAGAATGTCCATACACTTTTTTTGGAAAATGGTCATATACTTAAAGAATTGTTCATGTCCTAGAAAACAAACAGGCATACCCTTTAGAGAAAAAAATGTTCGTGCATTTTCCCAAAAAAGAGCCCACAAAAAAATACAAAAAGGAGAAAAACATAGAATAACATGAAATAAAACAAACATAAAAGAAAAATGAAGAAAAACATACATAAAACATAAAATATAATGCTGACAAAACCAAAAAAATAAAACCAAATAGAAAAGGGGAAAAGCACAAAGGAAAAAAAAATCAGTTTTAAGTCTAAGAACTCTCTGCTTGCTCTGTGCCAAGGAAATAGAAGAAATCACTAGCTTGTTGTATCACTTGCAAAAGTTGCCCTCAAACTCTTCCGATGGCGATAAATGATGCAACACATGTACGTTGTTTGTCGCCACCGTAGAGTTAACTTTGGTCGGTTTTTCCCATGGGAGGGGATAGGAGGGTTGTGTGGACGTGTTTTTATCTGATCTTTAAAATGAAATACTCCCTCCATAAAGAAATGTAGTGATCTATATGCTCTTATATTTCTTTACAGAGAGAGTACTTCTTAAATCGAGCATTCAAATTATGAATTATTTTCACCGTTGCATTCTACGCTTTCAAAACTAGATCCAATACTTTTCTCCAAAGTTTTACTGGACAGAACTTGTACTCCCAACTACAATAAACTCGTACTTCACAAAATAACATACTTGTACTCCCCAAGGTAACATATCTGTAATCCCCACGAGTAGTGTACTCACCGTGCAGTCTAATATGTATCCCATGATGCAAAGATATACTCGTGCACACGTTAGCAAGTAATCCTCGTGCTATACAACTTGTACTCCCTGATGCAAACTATTGACGCTCAAAAGTGGCACAATCATAAAAGTAGCTTAAGCTATGTCAAGATTAATTCAAACTTATGATTTGAAGTCACCTTCGAATGGCTCTCTTCAATAAGATTATGAAGATGATCTAAAATGGAGCTCGGATGCAAAAGTTATAACAATTTCAGAGATGCCCTTGTTAACATCAGATTAAGAAATGGCGTGAAACATAATTAAGGTGGCCTTTGATGGAAAAGTGTTCAACATCAAAGTTGTTTGTCTCGTCGAAATGGTTGGTTTTGAAAAATGTCTTAATCCAAGGTCGTATGCAACCTATGAAGCCAAAACAAGGTTAAGGACAGGAACTATAGTCACGTCGGACCGAGCAAGACCGAGTTGATGTCAAAAAAATCGGTAATTCCAAGTGAAACCACTTGGAAATTCCGAGTTAGATACAGAAGATTACAGAAAGTTGGTCACGTCCACTCGGTGAGACCGAGCGAAACCACATGGAGGCACCGAGTTGATCCGATTTTTTTCAAAGATTCCTCCGAGTTAGGTTAGGCTTTTTGATGTTTTGGATGAAATTTTTAGTTGTTTTCTTATACGGGAAGTACATCCTCATAAATAGATGAGATCCCATGACATGGAGGCAGCCCGGTCAGCGAAGAGTCGCAAAGAAGCATGCGCAGGGGCGGGGGCTTGCCTGTCGGCGAGTCAGCACGTGCCTCAGTCTCTAGCTGGCCCACAGATTGGGTCAGGGCCCGGGCAGGTGGGTCACAATATTTGTCCAAAGCCTGTGGGCCAGTTATCTGTAACGTCAGCGACATGCGACCGCGCGCAAGCGACACGACTGATGGGTGGGACCCAAGGATACCGTACCAATCCCGACAAGGCGGCGGCCCGCTGTGGCGATGCCGACGATTGGAATAGCAGGGAGCGCGCATGACGTGAAGCAGCCACGCCATTCCTGGAGTTAAGCGGGGAGTTGTGGCCCAGGGCCAGGCGTCCGGCAGGGGGAGTCGTCATCAGGCGCAACCCTGTCGGAGCAAGCCAGCTACCATGGTGGGGCAGGAGAGGGCAACCTGAAATCAGCGGAATGGGTGACGAAGATGTTGACGGGGTGGCCAACATGTGCCAGGCGAAGCAGTTAGCATGATTCGGATCGACATCCTCGTCGACGGCATCTGGCACCGGGAGGAGCAGGTCGGTGGTGCGGGGGATGATGTCGGGATTGGCCGTCCAGACAAAAAGTTAGAACACTGACATGTCCTCTTTGGAGTGGGTCTCATGCCCGAAGCACTCGATTTTCACAGTAGGGTGCGAGCACGGTCTCCGTTGAGGACCGAAACCATGCATGGTCGGGGATACCAGTGATCTCCAAGTCCACACGAAAGCGAAGGTCGATGGGCTCGGCTCCCGCCGGGTGGATCCAGGGGTGGAGGAGTAGGCTAAAGCGCTGGAGCGTATGTCGTCCCGGGCGACATGACGCACAACTCAAGGCAAGAGAATCGGATCAGAAAATCTTTCGGGATGTGGGGATGGGTGGTGAACTTGTTGCTGGCAAGGTCGAATTTGGTGGTGAGGACGGTGGTAGCTTCGACAGACGAAACACCCGAGCGGGGCCCTGCCAGGGTGGCAAGGAGTGCCCTCTGCTACAGGGCTTCCTTAGCAACAAAATGAACACTAGTAGAATGCTCGTGCGTTGTTACGGACCTTTTAAAATTTTGGCTTCTTCCAACGACATCGCCTTGGGACCCTTGTCGTTGGATTTCTTTTTAAGCGTCGCCATAATTCATCTTCATATTTCTCATATAATCTACAAAAATAAAATATATAGAAATGCACCATTTGAATTATCATATGCAATATCTCTACAGAGAAGAACAATTATTTGTGTGCATCTCTTCTAAATCTGTAAAATTTGATGAGTTTTAGTCTGGTCCATCATACTTATATCAGTGACTTTGTCAATCAACATTTTCAAGGTATCAGATATACAAAGGTGAACACGTAAACATATATTAAACAGATCTCATATACAATATATATTCATCGGTCAGCAATTAGATGCAAGTAGGTGACCGTTTTTAATCAAAATGAATGACATCGTGCTTTTTAGTGGACTGAGTCGCATAGACGACGATGTATGGCAAAAGCAATAAATTTTTATTTCACTTTTTCCACTCTTAGATTTTGACAATGTATCACAATTGTCACTAAATTTTTTGCTTTTGCCATGTAACGATAATTGTGATAATTGTCAAAAGTTAAGAGTGGCGAAAGTGATATGCCAAATTCTAGAGTAGCATAAGTAAAGTAGGCAAAAACTAGAGTGGCAAAAACAAAGTTTTCCCATTTTAATAACATGTAGGCTCACCTGTAAATCATTTGTTGGTAATTATTTTTCAGGAATGACTTGATAGGGTTTGTGATATTTTTCACTATATAAAAAATTATATAACATTTCTATCATAGCAAACAACCGGTTTTTCCTTAAAAGCAGACAACCCCTCCTCTTCTTATCTTAAAAAAGCAATTCACCCTCTCACTCCTCGCACGACGCAGCGGTCTCGCTTAGATCTCATACCCCCGGCCTGCCCTGCCCACCACGGCTTCTCATTGTCAACTCCCCTCGATGCCACATCATTTAGCTCGCACCTTGCTCTCATCACCACATCCCTTCCTCTCCACGATGTCGCCCACCCCCTCCTCTCCACTCCATGGCATCCCAAGCCAATTCCCAGGGCCAAGGAGTGCACACCATCATAGTCGAGGCCTGAGGGTAACCACCACAACGACATAACCTGCTGCTCACCGCAACGCTGCACCTTCTCCGACAACATATTCCTCTGTAGCTGATCGAATGCTGATTTATATCTGCCAAAGATTGACTCCAACAACATATTCACAATAACAATCGATGTAACTTCACTATTTGATAGAAGAGTAGTAAGAGAAAATAACCTTCCATACCTAGTTCACATGGTCATGATATCATGATTAAAATAGAAAACAATATTTGCAGTATGGAACAGTAGATCGACCATGGGTACAAGAAAGGAATTAAATTCAATATTGAATAGTCTCCTCACACATCTCTAGTGCTTTTGCAAGAAAGGAATTAAATTCAATATCGAACAGTAGATCTCTTGTTTTCAGCTTGACATATCCACTCTACCATTGAACCTCCATTTATCTTGCTGACACTGTCATATTTTTGCAGAATTTACTTAGAACCATCAAGTGAGCTTGGGTTAACTCACAAGCTTATATGCATCTAGAACTTTAAGTTATACTCAAATCTCTACAGAAAGGTGAAAAAACATGCTGGAACTAAGAACAGATCATGAAATTCTAACAAAATCTCAAAACTGGCACATGGGGGGACATATCCTAATATTAAATGTAAGTCGGCATGAAGATGGATACGAAGTTCCTGTAATTTATCATGAAAATTGTTCCTGATACAGTCCAAAGTCCAAATTTTCATCATTCCTTATTATCAAAAACTTATGTTTTCTTTGATTAAATATGCATACCAGACCTCTCCAACAAGATGCACCCCTCCAAAATGCTTTATGAAGCTGACAGATATAGAAAGCATGTAGCCATACCTATACTTGAATGCGCACGTCTTCAGAGCTTGAAAAAATGAGGTACCAACATCTTTCCAGTAGTTTGCTGAGTGCTAATCACCTTGCAGGCTGAACAAACACGATGGTCAAAGTGCTAATTAATTCAAACACAAACAACATAAAAAATAAATTGAGATAGAAGCTATTGAACATGTACTATTCTAAATCTGACGATCAATTGAATTGGCATCTTTCTATTTGTACACTTATAGACATCTCAAATATCGCAACTTACAGTTCAGATTTTGTTCACACCAGATTTTGTTCGCATATTCGAGTAATTACTGGTAGTAGAAAAATGGTGTACAAATAGAACCTGGTGTGATCTTCAAAAAAAAAGAATAGAACCTGGTGAGTTGTCGCTTCAGTATCGCGTTACTACAATGGGAAGCCATCGGCCTCCTTCCGGCTAGGTCTAAGAAACCGCATTTCCCTTGTCGGGGCGCCGACGTCTTCTTCTACACGATAGCCTCCCTCCCTCTGCTTCTTGCCGTCAGCTGTGCCAGCATTAAAGAACCATCCACCCCTAGCCTCGGTGAGTGCATTGAATGGGCGACGGCGGAGTGAGAGTTGGGCATGAAGATGTTGTAATAGGCCTTGGTGATCATGTGATGCCGACCTTGAGCAGCCAGTGATGAGGCGACGGAGGATGTGCTACAGATTGGCACGCCATGCAGGCCCAACCCACACGGCAATGTGGCATACACCACATGGTGCGTCCAGAACGTACATATGATGGTCACCGGGCTCGTGTGCGAGCGCGTCTCCCAGGTCATGAGCCGCCACCGAGATGGACTCTTTCCCAAATCCATGCCCGCAAGTTGAGCCCGCGCCTGTGCCACACACGCTTCCTGGTGCATCTGCCTCTACATCCACACCGGCATCTTCGTCTGCAGGTTCGGCTCATGCAGCCACATCTCGTCATCTCCACTAGAGAAAGCACCGAAACTTAGTCTACCCTTGGCCCCGGCGAGCGCACTGGATGCCACCAGCACCACGACTTCCTCGTAGGACTGCTTGCGTGGTACCGGCTCAACAATTGCAATGGAAGAGGGCTAATTGAAAGGCGGAGCGGTGGGGACGAGGAAAGGGGGTCAGCGGGAGCTGCGGTGGATTGGACGAAGATTGATTTGTGAAATCTGTTGGGAATGTGTCGGTCAAGGCAAGGCAAGTTTCGATTATTTTATGCTTTTGCAAGGAAAGAGTAGGATGGGGAGGGATCGGTTGCCATACCATGGGAGTGAAATTTGTATTAAAACAAACAGACGGGAGGTGCAGTTTGTTTGGAAAAAATAGGTGAGGAGATCCTTCGCTCGATCGATGGAGGACTACGGGGGAGGAAGCGAATGATACCAACGACAACGTACAAATGTACCATCACAACCGCAGACCCCCCTTTATTAGTAGTAGAAAGATGTAGAGATTCACACAATATACAAAAAGCTACAAAAAAACCGACTAAGCTCGGCGTACCGCCGCACGGGTAACTGCTAGTATGCTGAACAAGGGCAATACAAAGGCCATCATAAAAAACCCACAATCATTCTTGAAATAATTGCTTCAAAAGAACTCTAGATTTGACACTTATTCTTTGGCATGCCAGATTCTCACAATGACATGAACGTGTTGCAGATAATATTTAGCCTTTGTGGGTGACCTTTGTCAAGGTCATCTTCTGATTTGATAGGTAACAAAAAAGCTCACTTAGCTGCAAGAGAGGAAAGTGCTAGAAAGGATGTGAAACGAGCATTTAGAGTGCCCCAAGACCATTTTGCATTTTTTGTGTGAACCTGCTAAATAATAAGATCTACTGATATTGTGGGATATCATGATAACTTATGTGATCACGCAAATATGGGTGATCCTATCCAGTTTCTAGAGCAGAATGCAATGACGTTTGAGCAATTTCTCCAAATTCATCATTAGATCGGCAATTGAGTAACTCATAAACAACATCAGAATGACCTGGTGGAGCATTTTTTGGCGGTACAAACAATTAGGGCATTGTCTGCATAAAATCAATTTAAATTTAAACTATTTATATCAAAACTTCATTATGTTTGGATTGTCATTCATATTTAAAATATTGTTGCATCAACATATTTATAATGTATCTGTTAGGATTTTAGTATTGTGGGAAATTGCTCGACACCCAATACGGGTGCGGCTATCTCTTATACATAGAGGTACACAACGTGTACAAATACAAATACATGACATATACAAAAGCTACTTATACATCTTGTCTAACACCCTCCCTCAGTCTTAACTGTGGCCTGAAGTACATAGCAAGTTAAAATTGTGCCTACAACCTTCAAACTGAGGTTGGGGAAGCGGCTTCGTGAAGATGCCAGCAAGTTGATCTTTGTAGGAGATGAACTTGATATGAAGAAGCTTCTCTGCAACACGTTCCCTCACAAAGTGATAGTCAACTTCGATGTGCTTGGTACGAGTATGAAAAGATGGATTAGATGAAAGATACATCGCACCAATATTATCACACCAAAGAACCGGTGGCTGCTCTTGAGAGACTCCCAACTCCCTCAACAAAGACTGTACCCAAATGAGCTCGGCTGTGGCATTGGCAACCGCCTTGTACTCTGCTTCAGTGCTACTCTGAGATATTATGGCCTGCTTGCGCGCACTCCAGGCAATCAAATTGCGTCCAAAGAAGACAACATAGCCCCCCCGTTGATCGTCGATCATCCGGGCTGTTGGGGATATGACTATCAGATATGACCCGCCCAGGAGGGGCCGGGTCATCCCTATGGAAGTTCATCTCAATAGAGCCCAAGAGGATATTAACGATGGCGGTTCATAGACAGGCTTAGTAAAAGGCCTAGACCTGAAGGCGGCTTAAGGCCCATGAAGTATAAACCACCATGTATGTGTAGACTTGTAATATAAGGCATGTAAGATAAAGTCACCGAGCCGGACACGTTGTATGAGCCGGCCGGGACTCTGTAGGCCGCATGGAGTCAACCCATGTATATAAGGGGACGACCCGGCAGCAGCTTAGGGCAAGAAACAAAAAGTCAAAAGCCAAGCAAAGCGTGTTTGCTCCCTGGTAATCGAAACCCTAGCAATACCACCTCAAACTGGAGTAGGCCTTTACCTTCACTGCAAGGGGACGAACCAGTATAAACTCCCCGTGTCCTTTGTCCCGTTTTAACCCCTTTAAGCTAACCTCATCGCAATGGCTCCACAACTAAGTCCTTCTATAAGGACATCTGCCGTGACACTTCCGCGACAGTTGGCGCCCACCATGGGGCCCGCACACAGTGGTTTTGAGTTCTTAAAGGGCCTCTTTGAAGGTCTTAAGGGATATGTTGTGGGATGGATGACCAAGAGTCGTCGAGGCAAGCTCTACATCGACGATGCAGGCTGGGGCCCCGAGACCGGCTCAATTGAGTACGGGTACCGGGTCCCCTTCGGCGGAATCCACGTCTTCATCGGCAAGATCGGCGAGACAAGCCCCGAGCCAGACATCTGCACCGACATCATCGAGACGACTCAGCGTGCACGACTCGCCCAGGATCAACCCGCCATAAGGCATGTCTTCGTTGGGTTTACCCATGGGGCTGAGTTGGAAGGCTCTGTCTCCAGCGGTGAGACGGCCATCTACTCTGATGATGAGTAGTCCACAGGCGAGACCAACTCAATGTATCAGCTACAAGACAGGCGACTTGGGGGCTGTTTCGATGGCGACAATATTCCAGATCCCCGTGAGCCGCCGAACAGGGTGGCAATCTTCATGGCTGGCACCCAGCCGGCTCTTGGTTCGACAGCCGCCGCGTATGTGACTTCTAGTGCAGCAACGGTAACGGTGGTCGGGGCTGGCGGTTCAGCACGCCCGCCGGCTCAAGTCTTAACAGATCTGTTGGATGCCCTGGCAACTTTGATGGAGGTCGAGGTGACCCCAAACAACCAGGAGCAGCACAAGGCAGAGATAGCTAAGTTGTGTGATGAGACAGCTCAGGCCAAGGCGGAATTAGCAGCAGAAAACGCCAGGATGGCTGCAGAGCGGGCCGTTTTAAGTGCCCAAGCACAACGGATTCAAGCAGATTCATACCGGCTCACGATGGATCAGAACGCATCGAACGAAGTTTTGAGGATAAAATACCAGAGTCATTTGCCCTCAGTTTATGAATCAAGGGACCTCTTCAACACCCCTGGAGTTGGGGCCAGTAACCCGCCGGTGGTAAATCGGATGATGGAAGCGCCAGGCGGTGGGGTGCCGAGTCAGCTGCGCATGACAAGTTCTCCGTATACGAACAACCCCCCGCCTCAACACGTGGTAACACTGCCAGGTCACTACTCCACCCCTTTGGACAACATGATTGCTGCGGCGACGCGATTGGCGGCTTTACCAGTTGATGGTGAGACTCCGGTGGCGGTTGAAACCCGAAGGGATAGAGAGCTCCTTCAAACAGCTTTAGTCTAGCAACATGCTTACTCTTATAGCCGTGACCGGATCCATTCAACCCCCCGTCCAAGTTGGAGCTACAGTAGGCACATTGACTCACCCGCAGTCTCGAGTATGGAGTAGCGTCGTAACCAGCCTCATGGGCATGACCCGGCGCGCAATGGTGCCAATGCACAGGATTTGGTGGACCAGGATAGAGCATGTTGGGAGGCCGAGCTGGCAGCTCATTGGCACGCGCCGGTTTACCCGATAGCTTCAATTGAGGCAGGTGTAACTTCTAAGGCTTTTGGTGTGCCGTCTCTAACATCGGCTCTACGAAACGAGTGTTTGCCCAAGGACTTCAAGGGCCCTCGTAAGGTGCCTAATTACACAGCAAATAAACCCCCTGAGGCGTGGGTGCAGAGTTATGAGATGGCCACGGAGATGTTGGATGTTAGTGAGGTTGCATATGCAAAGTACTTCACTATGATGTTAGAGGGGACGGCTCACACCTGGTTGAAGCGGTTGCCGGCTAACTCCATCGGGTCATGGGCGGAGCTGAAGGCCCGGTTTATCCAGAATTTCAAAGACACGTGTAAGCAGCCTATGTCGATCGTGGATTTGGTTTCTTGTGTTCAGGCCGAGGGCGAGTCAACAACCAGCTGGGTGCGCCGGGTCTCGACCATCATACATTCTTCAGATAATATCAATGTCGGTTCGGCGGTTCTGATGTTGGAGAAAAATTGCCGGTTCATTCCACTCAAGCAGAAGCTTGGGCGGCTCAAGCATCATTGCAATGACATGGGGAGCTAATGGCGGCTCTTGTAAAGTATGCCGACTCTAATGGTACCAAGGACCCCGACTCTGAGGATGAAAGATCGGGAAAGGGAAAGAAGAGTAGCGGCATGAAGGGACAACAGTACAATTCTACCAATCAGGGCGGCAACGGTAAGCGCAAAGCTGGTGACTTTGTGGCTAACACCGGTGCGCGCAATTATAACCAGCGTCGAAAGGGACATCCGGCTCCAAGGACAGGATTCGACCTTGAGGCAATGTTAAATCAGCCGTGTCTGAAACACAGAACGGATCAGAAGTTGGCTACTCATTCGTGGAAAGATTGCAGCATAATGAGAAGCTTTAGGGAGTCCATCCAGCGCCACCATGGCCCGAACGGCAGATCAGGGCTCGGTTCTCATGGTCCGGGTCATGGCAGCGGCGGTTCAAGTTCCGGTTTTCAGGGCCATGGCAACCAGGGTGATTATAATAAGACAGTAATCGGGGGGGGGGGAGTCAACAACAGCAGCAGTCTGGTTATCAGAACAACCCGAAGCAGTTGAATAGTGGGCAGTATCATGTCTTCACCACTAGCTTATGTAAGCGGGACCAGAAGCTTCATAAGAGGGTCGTGAATGCAGTTGAGCCGGCGGTGCCACGTTATTTGTGGTGGTCGGAGCAACCTATTGTGTGGAGTCGTGAGGATCATCCGGCCCGGGTTGATAATCCGAGTCACCTGGCCGTGGTGATGGAACCTCAGGTTGGGGGCTATAAGTTTACTAAGGTGCTCATGGATGGAGGTAGCAGCATTAACATCCTTTATTATGAGACCTTCCGTCGCATGGGATTGACAGATAAGAATCTTAAGCCATCAAACACTGTTTTCCATGGTGTGGTACTGGGTAAGTCGGCCTACCCGGTAGGTAAGATATCTTTGGAAGTTGCCTTTGGAGACGAACATGATTCCAGGCCTGAGACTTTAACCTTTGAAGTGGTCAATATTAAGAGCCCCTATCATGCTCTGTTTGGGCGGCCGACTTATGCTAAGTTCATGGCAAGGCCTTGTTATGTTTACTTGCAGCTTAAGATGCCGAGTTACAAAGGAACCATCACAGTGCATGGGAGTCGCAAGGTGGCCTTGGAGTGTGAGGAAGGTGATGCGGCTTATCTTGAATCAGTTTGTGCAACAGAGGAGTTAAAATTTTACAAGGATAATGTTGACCCGGCAGATATGACATCCTTAAAAAAGCCAACCAGAGAGCATGATCCTTCCTTAAAGTTTAAATCGGCAGATGATACTAAATTGGTTGACTTTGTCCCTGGCGATTCATCTAAGCAGTTCAGCATCAGCGCTAATCTGGATCCGAAATAGGAAAGCGCACTCATCGGGTTCATCTGTGAGAACCGGGACATCTTTGCATGGAAACCTTCAGACATGCCGGGTGTACCGAGGGAACTCGCTGAGCACACTCTTAATATTGATTCGAAGTTTAAGCCGGTCAAGCAATTTCTTCGCTAATTTAACGAATAGAGGCGGAAGGCCATTGGTGAGGAGGTGGCCCGGCTCTTAGCGGCCTGATTTATCGTTGAAGTTTTCCATCCTGAGTGGTTGGCTAACCCGGTGTTGGTGCTTAAGAAGAACGACACTTGGCGAATGTGTGTAGATTACACGGACTTAAATAAGGCTTGTCCGGCTGATCCATTTTCCCTCCCTCATATTGATCAAATCATTGATGCTACGACGGGTTGTGAGTGTTTGAGTTTTTTGGATGCTTATTCAGGTTATCATCAGATCAATATGGTAGTTAAGGACTAGGAGAAAACATCTTTCATTACTCCGTTTGGAGCCTTCTGCTATGTGTCTATGCCTTTTGGGCTCAAGAGTGCCCAGGCGACTTATTAGCGGTGTGTACAGAATTGCCTTCATAATCAAATTGGGCGCAATGTTCATGCTTATGTAGATGACATTGTGGTGAAGTCAAGAGAGAAGGAGACCCTGATTGATGATTTGAAGGAGACGTTTGACAATCTTCAGGTCTACAAGATGATGCTCAACCCAGCTAAGTGTGTCTTTGGTGTACCAGCAGGCAAGCTCTTGGGATTTCTGGTTTCTAACAAAGGCATTAAAGCTAACTCAGAGAAGATCAAAGCCAATACTTCCTTGGCTAAACCGGCGTGTGTCAATGATCAGCGACTGGCGGGTCGTATTGGGGCTTTAAGTCAGTTCATAAGACGGCTGGGTGAGAAGGCTATCCCCCTTTATCAGATGATGAAGAAGACAGATCACTTTGTTTGGAGTGATGCCGCTAACCAAGCGTTTGAGGATTTGAAGAAACAGTTGGCTGAGCCGCCCGTGCTTGCTGCCCCTATTGATAAAGAGCCTCTGTTGTTATATGTGGCTGCTAATAGCCGGGCTGTCAGTGTAGCCATTGTGGTGGAAAGGAAAGAGGTAGGCAAGGAGTACCCGGTTCAACAGCCGGTTTATTACATCAGTGAGGTGCTTATCGAGTCCAAACAGAGGTATCCACACTGGCAGAAGCTTGTGTATGGGGTTTTCATGGCAAGCCGGAAGCTTAAGCAATATTTTCAAGGTCATCCCATCATTGCGGTTAGTTCTGCTCCTTTAGGAGATATCATCCAAAACAAGGAAGTCATAGGACGGGTTGCTAACTGGGCCATTGAGCTTGGACCTCACGATTTAAAATATGTGCCTCGTACAACCATCAAGTCCCAAGCACTTGTGGATTTCATCAATGACTGGTAGAGCTGCAGGCGCCCGAGGAAAAGCCGGATAACACATATTGGACTATTCATTTTGATGGGTCCAGACAGTTAGAGGGCCCGGGGGCTGGAGTTGTCTTGACTTCCCCACGAGGTGATCAATTTTCTTATGTTGTCCGGCTAATGTTCCCTTGTAGTAACAATGTAGTTGAGTATGAGGCCTTACTCCATGGTCTTCGGATGGCTAAAGAGATGAATCTGAGCTGGGTGAGGTGTTTTGGCGATTCAGATCAGGTAGCTCAGCAAGTTTCCGGTACTTGGGATTCTAAGGATCCGCTCATGGCGTCTTACTGCCAAGAGGTTGATGCTATTGTGGGTCATTTCAAGGGTTATCAAGTTGATCATATTGATCGCAGGAAGAATGACCCGGCTGATACTTTAAGCCGGCTAGGGTCTCAGCGTAAGCCGGTGCCACCTAACACATTTCTGGATATTTTGCTTAACCCATCTATTAAATTACCTACAGAGGAGGATCTTGCTATCCCTGACCCGGAGGCGCAATTGGTGGCGGATCTTCATGCTATTCCTGATTGGACGGTCCCGTATTTTACTTACATGACCCAGGATGAGTTGCCTGAGGATGAGGTCTTGGCCAGACAGATAACCCCGCGGTCTAAATCAATGTCAATTATCAATGGGGAGTTGCACCATCGTAGTGTCACAGGGGCATTTGAACGTTGCGTCTCTCCTGAAGAAGGTTGTGAGATTTTATGAGAGATCCACGAAGGAGATTGTGGTCATCATGCCGGCTCTAAATCTCTTGTAGACAAGGCTTTCCTTCATGGGTTCTATTGGTTGACGGCTCACGCTGATGCTGAGGATTTGGTAAGCAGATGTGACGGCTATCAGAAATTTTCACGATGAGCTCATGTGTCGGCTCAAGAATTGAGGATGATTCCAATTACTTGGTCATTTGCAACTTGGGGGCTTGATATGGTTGGGCCTTTTAAGAGGTCCAAGGATAAGAAGACCCACCTCTTGGTGGCAGTTGATAAGTTTACTAAGTGGGTTGAAGCAGAGCCAGTTAGTAAATGTGATGCGGCAACGGCGGTTCAATTCATGAAGAAGGTGATCTTCCGTTTTGGTTTTCCACACAGCATTATAATAGATAATGGCACTAATCTTTCTAAAGGTGCTATGGAAGACTTTTGTCAACGGGAGCATATCCGGCTTGACATTTCCTCTGTGGCTCACCCTTAATCCAATGGGCAGGCAAAACGAGCAAATCAGGAGATTCTGCGAGGTATCAAGCCCTGACTTATGGTTCCTTTGCAGAGAACGCCGGGTTGTTGGGTGGAGGAGTTACCATCAGTGTTATGGAGCATCAACACAACCCCCAACAGGTCTACGGGTTACACACCTTTTTTCATGGTTTATGGGGCAGAGGCGGTTCTCCCTAGTGACATCCGTCACGATTCACCCCAGGTGGCGGCTTATGTTGAGGCTGACAATGAAAAGGCGTGTCAAGATGCACTTGACTTATTGGATGAGGAGCATGATCTCGCGGTGGCTCGTTCGGCGATTTATCAGCAAGACCTACGTCATTATCACAGCCGCCGGGTTAAAACTAGAATCTTTCAAGAAGGTGACTTAGTGCTCCGTCTCATCCAAGATCAGACAGATACGCATAAGTTGTCACCACCTTGGGAAGGACCTTTTGTGGTCAGCAATAATTTACATAATGGGTCATACTACCTTATCGACGTTCGAGACAACAAGGACTCACGCACATCGGAGGAGGAGACCCGTCGGCCATGGAACATTGGTCATCTTCGGCCCCACTATACTTGAGCCTCTGGCTCTCATGATGTACATAGTTACCTGATGTTTATACTATAAGCAGTACAATGAAGCCGACATCCTTGATAATTCAGGGCCTCTGTCGTTTCACTTCCTCGAAGCTGAGTCTTTATAATCATTTAAGAGGCTCGACGCCCACTATTTCAGGGACCAAAGAGAGTTGGATGCACAACACAACTCAAACATAGGTCCCAGATGAGCGCGGTTCGTCAGTGTATCACTTGGGGGCTTCCTGTTCAAACATAGGTGTATTCACTAAAGAGAACATAGCTGTCGGTACCCTCTTGATCGGCTCAACGCCACATTTGTAAGCATGTCACTTGGGGGCTTCCTGTTCAAACATAGGCGTATTCGACAAAAGAGAACATATCATTACTACCCTCTTGACCAGGTTTGTTCAAACATAGGCGTATTCGACCAAAGAGAACAAACTCTGACCGGGTCATCCTACCTGTAACCAGCTGCTTCAACTCCATCAGGTCATCCTGATTAACCCGCCGAACTCTTAACGATTAGTCTTTACAGCATATTCGACCAAGATCTGAGCTCAATTAAGGTTCAAACGGAGGCTTGTCATGCGAGAGCACGGCTTACAGATAGTCAGGATGAACCCAGGCTTCATAAGCCGCCTTCCTTGAAACTTGGATAAATCGGCCTGTGATGTATATTGTTACTCTGGCCCCGCGTACTCCTGATAAGTCTTTGAGCAAGACCAGACTTTATATAGGGTTCAAATGTTGATTGGGCACACTATGAGTCAGGCTCACGGAATGCACGAAAAATCCAGTGGCTCAGGCTAGTTTCATTGAAGAAGACACTTTGGCTTGGCAGCCTACAAAAGCCTTGATTTTCTTCCAATTTCTTATTTGTATTCTTTATATGGTTTTTTTGCTGCCTTATGGTTTTTATAAGTCGGTCCCAGATGCCCGGTTTACGGCTCATATTTGAAGCATACTTTGGGTTTATACAACCCGACAGGAGGGCAGATTCTAAATCGCCAGAGCGCAATGAATCCTATGGTCGGAGTTATAGCTCTAACACCTCTAAATTGCATGAAGCTGATAAGTCGGCAGTTTAAGTATATACCACAGGTATGACATTTTACTTAATAATTGTTAGATCGGCCCTAATTATGTACGATTCATCCTCAGTGGCCTTAGTTGGGTATCATGACCCGCCCGACAATAAACCGCCAGGGCACTTGTGACTTATCTGTGCGCAGGAAAATAAGCAGGTTTTTATTCACATAAGTCAATACTGTTATAAACATCAAAGGATCATCTTTCAAACCGGTGGATCAGTACTATTACGCAAAACAGAAACATGCACGATGGCATGGAAGATTTAAGTTTTAACTACCCTATTACATGGCTCCATGAGCCAAAATGAGGTCAAATGTTTTTTCAAAGATCAAGTATCTAAACCGTGCAGCGGTTCAATCTTCTTGGCCTTGCTGATTGGAGGCCTCTGGTTCATCCCTTGCCAGTTCTTCGTCCTCCTCCGCCGTCTGGAAGTTTGGTTTTGACCAATCAAAGCAACGCAAGGCATAGAATTCAGCTTCGTCATCGATAAGATTGGACGGGTTAATTTCAGGGGCGAAGGTGTGCTTACAAATTGGAGGAATCAGGTCCATCACTTTATACACTGGGGTAGACATCTTCTGATTGTCTGCATCGTAAGTCGGCTGATATTTGGAGAGGTTGGTCTCTTCAGCAATGACTGTGGCATGAGGACGAATTTCTTTAACACAGGCGGCGAAGTCTTGCTGATCAAAAGAAGTCCCATCCTCCTTTAAGATTGGATACCCACTGGCCACATCTGCCGGGTCTAACTCCGGTACCCATGCCTTGGCACGGCTCAAGGCTGCCACAACTCCGGCTCTTGCACAAGACCATTTAATTTCTTGAAGTCTGGTGGGCAAGATGGAAAATTTCTTCAACACATCACTTAACAGGTTGGGTCCTTGATTAGTTGGGGAGATAGTAGCAAGGGTACGCTGAGCTCCGATGTACAATTGCTCGACAAGGGTATAGACCACCTTGAGCTTAACAAGCATATCCTAATTAAGGTTGCTACTCCGAGGACCTGAGGAAAACATAGATTCATTAAATGGAGGTTTACATTACTACGACAAGTACTCACTTTGGATGAATAGCAAGGCGACTCATCGAAGATAGCAGAAACCATCTGAGATACACGGTGTTTTAAACTGGTGAGCTCAGTGGCTACCTCCTGAAGAGCTGCCTCTGCTTTCTCAGCCCGCTGTGTTAAAGCAGTCTTCTCTTCAGCCCAATTCTTTTTCTTCGCCGAAAAATGGGTCTTCAGTTTTTCCGACTCAACTACGCTAAACTGGAATTTTGACTCAGCTTTCCGGGTCTTAGTTTCTTGATCCGCCACCTGGGTCTTTGCATCATTCAATTAAGACTCTAGTTCAGCAGTAGCAGCCTGCATGAAGCACAGAGTTATCAACACATTTATATCAGGATTACAATAATATAAGTCCCAAGTCCTTCGCAAGCAACAACACTTGGCACGTGGGGGCTAATGTCTGTCAAAACAATTTTTTCAAAGAAATGGCTCTTATGAATAAAGTCCCAAGCACTTTGCAAGCAACACTACTTGGCACTTGGGGGCTAATGCACATTGCTTGTATCTTAGTAATGATGAGCCAAATGTGCTGTAAACAGTCTCAGCCGACTGATGGGAGCTGTGCAGTTAAGCTCTCCTTTCTTACACAATGATAAATAGGACCGGCCCATTCATACTGATTAAACCGACCCTTGGGTGCACGGATGCAAATTTAGACTAATTCAACATCCGGTTTAATTTTAAATCGGACATGGAGGGAGTCTATGACAGAAGCTTATGGATTCTTATAAGTCTACAGATTATTCAATCTTATCATAACCAGAAGACTTGGGGGCTGGCAGGATGTACGTAATTTACTTAAAGCTGGACGACATACCTCATATTTTTGGTGCATCTGTTTCACCATCTCAATTTCGAAATCGCAGCTGGAGTGTACTTGGTTGAGATAACCAGACAATTTTTCACTACTGCTCAATTGAGCATAGTGGGAGATATCAAACCTCATTTTCCGTCTCTCGATGACTTCTTGCTTGGCAGAATGTTTGGCTAAAACAATTGGGTTCCCCGGTTCAGTAAAACCAGTGCCAGTGATCAGAACGTCATCAGTGTAAGTCTCTAACGGTTTAAGTAAGCTTGACGGCTTAGTATTTAAAGGGTCAATGTTGGTTTGATCAACAAAAAGGTTAGGCATCTCAGCTTGAGTGTTAGAAGCAGGATCTTCTGGTTGTTTTTCATAGGCTTCTGGTGCAGAGGCTTGCTGGTCCAGTTCAGCAACTTTAGGGTCTTCAGCTAGCTTGGACACCTTTGCTTTCTTGTTAGGCTTTGCTTGTCCACGGAAAGAGTTAGGACAAGTCAGTATAATGGTGAGGATATAAAAGTACATGATAAAGGTAATTGTTCTTACCTAGGGGCAGTCTTGAAAGCCGGCAGCTGGGTCTGAGATGAATCGCCAGAGGAAGAATGAGAAACCTCCTGGAAGTTTGAATTAAAGGAATTGAGTGGCTGGCAAAAGAGATCCGCCAGTAAATAAAAAGAGTTAAGGTTAGAAGAACCTCATTTTGGTGTTTCCGTGGAATTGGAGTGTTTGGTAAATCGGAAGACAACTCTTCACCTCCACTATTCCGAGTTTGACGTCGATTCTCATGTTTCTGTCGTTTCAAAAGAAAGTGAGGATCTAAATAAGCCAAGGGGTGTGAAAACCTTACTTTTCGGGTTACTTGCCAAATTTTCTGTCTTGGCAAAGGTTCTGAGCCAGAGGAAATAATAGTTACCTCTTCTTGAACTGTTTGGCTAGCTCCCGTGTCATCCTGATAATAATCAGTGGCAATAAGATGGTTGAAAAACAAGCCAAGAGAGTCAAGGGCTACCTCCGACTTAGAGGTGTCACTAGCTTAAGCAGATCAGAGGCGCTTGGTTTCTTCTTTTTCTTGGTTGTCTTCTTGACGATTTTCTTGGCGGCTTTCTTGGCAGCCCTGGCCTTCTTGGCAGCTTCATGGTCATATGTCTTCTTCCAAAAATCAGACTTAGCCTGTAAAAGTTATCAAAGGTTGAGTAAAATGTTTGAATAATGATGTAAAGGCAAATAAGTTCAGAGACTCACATCCGGTGGCGGGTTAAGCTTGCAGAAAGGGGCCAGACCCGTTTTAATGTAATCTTGTGGATCTTCACTCAGAAGGGACTTAACCATTTCATTTACTGCCTTGTCAGTTAATGGTGGAGAGCTGTGGCGCAGTGGATCTTTTACACCACCAGAGTAAGTGCGCATTAAGACGGAGCGACTACTCAAAGGGATGATCCGCCAAGAAACCCAGCACCTGACCAGGTCAACACCAGTTAAACCGTTTCCTAGCAGAGTTGTAACCTTTGCAATGGTAGCAGCAAGTTTTGCCCGTTCAGCGGTGGTAAGCTTCTCAGGATGATTGCGCTTTGAGTCCAGGCGCTCGACACTGTAACCCGGCAGTGGATTCTCATCAGCCGGAGAGGTATCTTTGCAATAAAACCACGTTTGATTCCAATCCTTTGGGTGACTCGGTAGGAGTGCATAAGGGAAAATGGCGTCTCTTCTGCTTTGAATCGAGATTCCACCAAGTTCCAAGCTTGGTCCATTGGTGAACTCATTCTGGCGGTTCAAATAAAAATATTCTCTAAAGAGGTTGATGCTGGGCTCCTCTTGGAGGTATACTTCGCAGAAGACTTGGAAGTTACAGATATTTGACACGGAATTGGGTCCAATGTCTTGAGGATGGAGTTGGAAGAAATGCAGAACATCTCAGAAAAACTTAGAGCCAGGCGGTGAGAAGCCCTGGTTCATGTGATCAGTGAATAAAATGACTTCGCCATCCTTTGGCCGAGGTCTTTCCTTGTCCAGTTCAAGGGTGCGGTAATGCATAACAATCTTTGTCAGAAAGTACCCAAGTTTGACAAAGTCTTGGAATGTGCCTTCAGTGACGATGGAGGGGACCCAATTGCATGCATAGACTGTCTTTGGCGGCATGGTGAAAGAAGGAAAACCTATAGAGAGGAAGAAATTTGCCGGTTCAAATCAGTTAGTGAAATCACAAGTTAAGAGTTGCAGTATAGGTTCAGAATGGCGGCTTAAGTGAGGACTAATAATATATGGTTAATTGTAAACCGAGTATGTAAGAGCAAAATTTTACAAAGTATGGGGACAAACAAGTTTTGCAGATTGAAGCTATGAGATTGAACCTACGGCAGTTCAGGAAAAAGGAAATAAATCCTAAATATAAGATGGTGGCAGCAGGAAAGTGGAGTGCCTAGATGAGATCTACTGCGACAAGGATATATTCTAGTATAAAAAAACAGGTGCTAAAACTGCTACCGCGCGAGGTTTGTACCACTTTTAGATCAAAACTATGGATTTGGGACGATAAAGGGGAAGAAAGGTGATGAATACTGATGAACAGAGAAACCCTAATGGAGATCTACTACAGCAGACAAAGAGAGAAGTACTTACTGGATCTATGGAACAGCGGAGAGGCGCCGCAGTTTTCTGGTTCCGTTCAGGTTGATGTAGCGGCCGAGGTCGAGGAAGACAATGAGCTTCGCAGCGGCGCCGGTGTTCAGACATGCAGATGTGTTGCGAAGGGAGGTAGAAGATGAGAAGGAGAATGAGAGGAGGGTGGTTGACCCTATTTATAAGGAAAAGAGTAACAGGTGGGCACAAAAAACGAGGAGGCCAAATGATGATTATCCAACTAATTGAACGCCTCGATTTTAGGAAGGTCATTAAAAATAAAAGATCCGTTAAAGATATGTTATGTTACATGCGAAGTTAATGGCAGATGACGTCAAGAAGGGTTTTTGAAATTTCTGGAGATGACGTCATGGTGGGTTACACTGTCTCACAACAGATGAAGAAGGATTTTTCTAAGTGTCGAAGAATGACATGAACAAAGTTCAAATCAACCTGGGGCCTAATGTTGGGGATATGACTATCAGATATGACCCGCCTAGGAGGGGCCGGGTCAACCCTATGGCAGTTCATCTCAAAAGAGCCCAAGAGGATATTAATGATGGTGGTCCATATACATGCTTAGTAAAAGGCCTAGACTTGAAGGCGGCTTAAGGCCCATGAAGTATAAATCGCCATGTATGTGTAGACTTGTAATATAAGGCTAAGATAAAGTCACAGAGCCGGACACGTTGTATGAGCCGGCCGGGACTCTGTAGGCCGTAGGGCGTCAACCCATGTATATAAGGGGACGACCCGGCAGCGGCTTAAGGCAAGAAACAACAAGTTGAAAGCTAGGGGAAGCGTGTTTGCTCCCTGGTAATCGAAACCCTAGCAATACCACCTCAAACTGGAGTAGGCCTTTACCTTCACTACAAGGGGCCGAACCAGTATAAACTCCCCGTGTCCTTTGTCCCGTTTAAACCCCTTTAAGCTAACCTCGTCGCAATGGCTCCACAACTAAGTCCTTCTATGATGACATCTGTCGTGAAACTTCCACAACATGGGCTCCTACCCAATCTGCATCAAAGAACGCCGAGAGAGCACTCGAGGAGGTAGACCGAAGATGCAAACCATAGGAGACAGTATGAGAGAGATAACGCAGTATACACTTCACAGCTGACCAGTGTGAAGTCCGAGGAGCATGAAGATACTGGCACACACGGTTGACCGCATAGGAGATGTCCGGCCATGTGATAGTCAAGTATTGCAAGCCACCAATAATACTGTGGTACTCTGTAGCATCATCTGAAGGAAGCAAGGCACCATCCAAGGCAGATAACCGATCAGTCGCAGACATAGGGGTGGTAGCATGCTTGCATTGCGACATACCGTCACGTCGCAGCAAGTCCAAGGAATACTTATGCTGAGTGAGAGTCAGGCCAGCAAGAGACCATTATACCTCCAGACCAAGAAAGTAATGGAGAGCACCCAGATCCTTGACAGCAAAATGACCACCCAGAGCAGACAGCAGATGATCAGTGGCAGTCACTGAGGAGCTGATAAGAATAATGTCATCAACAGAAACCAGCAGGTACATAGTAACCTCAGGACGATGGAACATGAAGAAAGACATCTCAGCAGTGGATGGAGCAAATCCAAGACATCGAAGAACCGAGCCGAGTCGGGCATGCCATGCACGAGGAGCCTGCTTAAGTCCATAGAGCGCCTTAACAAGGCGACACAAATGATGTGGACGAGCAGGAACAACAAAACCTGGAGGTTGCTGCATATAAACCTCTTCCTCCAAGACCCCATGGAGAAAAGCATTCTGAACATCAAGCTAACGCAGAGGCCACATTTTGGTAACAACCAAGGACAGAAGTAGATGAATAGTGGTTGGTTTGACAACTGCACTGAAGGTATCCTCATAATCAAGACCATACGTACCTCTGTTTGAAACCTTTGGTCACAAGTCGTGCCTTGTATCTCTCAATAGATCCGTCAGCATGCTTCTTGACCTTAAACACCCACTTGGAGTCAATAATGTTGACACCAGACACGGGAGGAACCAAGCACCAAGTATCATTCCTCTGTAGGTCCTGAAACTCCTGTTCCATGGCATTGCGCCAGTGAGGAATCCGAAGAGCCGCCTGAAAATGCCGAGGCTCAGCAGTGGGGTCAACATCTGACTATGCCATACACACCGCAATCCACGCAACCGTGTCGTCAATGCGCTCCTTCGGCCGAACAATACCACTCTGACTGTGCGTACGAGGACGCAGAACAACAATAGGCGGTAGAGGTGGCGGCGGAGACGGGTTCGGTGAAGAACCAGTCGCGTCAGGCGACTGACATGGTGTAACGCCCCGAGACCTTTGCGCCAGGTGTCTTCCAGTTATTCGCTGTCTTTGCCATGTCATTTGCTTGCGTGTTGCATTTTTCCATGTCATCATGTGCATTGAAACATCATGTTTTCAAAACTTGCATCCGTCCGGGTTCCCCCAGTTCTCTCCGTTGTCCGTTCTGAGCCCAGACACACTCGCACGCACCCGTGGCACGTTCAAAATAGTATTTTATAAGTGGCCGGAAAATGTTCTCGGAATGGGATGAAAGTTGACGTGCGGTCTTATTATAGTGTAGGTAGACCGCCTGTCAAATTTCATCGCATTCAGAGTTCGTTTGATGCCCCAACGGATAACTATAGCGACAATATAGTCGGTCAAATCGTCGGATATTTTTGGTCTCCGGAAATTGCTGCCGTGCCTCACTTCTTCTCCCTCTTCTCAGCCCAACCCCCTCTACATAGTCCATCTAGCCCACCTACCTACCCATCCGCTCCGGACCGTCCGATGGTGATCGAATGGCTCCGAAACGGAGCCAATCCCCTAACCTAGCCCCTTGCCTATAAATAGCCACTTCCCCTTCCATTTGTGGAAAACCTAGCCCCTCCTCGAAATCTGCGCGCCACCAGCCTCCTCCCACCTCCTCCTTGTTTTCCGCGCCGGCCTAACCTGCCGCCACCACTTGGCGCTGCCCCTGCGGGCGAGCCGCCACCTGAACCCCCATCGCCGCCGCCTAGGGCCAGTGGTAGCGCGCCACGTGCCCCTGCGAGCGCCTCCCTCCTCCCACCTCGCGCAGGCCCTGCCAGACCCATCTGGGTCCCGCCGAGCCCATCCGAGCCCGAGGCGCTCGCTCGCGCCGCCGTCTCTGACCTGGATCGGGATAGCCCCACGCTCCTCCCGTCCGATCGCGCCTCCTCGCGCCCACCTCGACCCCCCACTGGACCCTGCCGTCGGCCGTCATCCCCGCCGCCTCGCTGGAGTTGCCGCCGGCGACCACCACCACTAGCAGGCCGACCCCGCCCCTCTCTTTCTTCCTTCCCTTTCTGCTGTTCTCTCTCTCTCTAACCATCATCGTCGTCTGCCTACTGCAGCTCGCCGCCGTCAGGGATGCTCATGCCGCCGCCCAGAGCGCCCTCTCCCTCCCCATTCTTGGATCCGCCGCCGCCGCTGTCACTGTTGGCCGCTGACGCTGCCATGGCCTCGTCCCTCTCAGGATCGAGGGTGACGAGCTTCGCGCCCGCTCGTGTTGAGTCCCGCGCGGGCCGGCCTTCTCTCTGCCAGGCCCAGAGCCGCCTCCATCGGCCCGGCCCAGCACCAACAGGCCCTTGGGGCCGAGGTGAGACGCCATCGAACCCACCCGTGTGCAGCGCGTGCAGTAGCTGGCCCAGTTCCAACAGTTTCGGCGCATAGACATTTTTTTCCAGATCTGTGATTTTAGTAATTTTCCCAGGATTTGCTGTTTTATAGAAAAACCCTCATACTCCATGCATTTAATATATCCACAATCGTGCATCGATTTAAAATGTTTTATATATGGAAATGCTTATAATTTTGTCTAGTTTCATAATTTCCAACTTTCATCCATGTTTAAAATGTTGTTTGTTTAATTTTGCATAAATGGCATGTTAAAATGGCTTAATTCATAACTAAATAACCGTAACTCGGAATCTAATAAACTTTATATGCATCTTGTCTAGAAAAATGCATAGTTTAACATGGTGGCATTACTTTGCATGTTTAATAACTCTAAACTTGTGTTTAGGGCAGAACGATACCATATCCAAAGTATGCACATGGGGATTTTCCGGATTTGTTGGTTGTTGTTTTCGGCCTCATTTAAACTTGCCTAAATAGTTAGCTTACTTATGCTTCACCTCTTGCCATGCTTAACAACATTTAATATTGTTGAGTACATAACCGGGAGAGAACTAAATAAGTCATGTGGTGTTTCGTCAATATGCACCTCGTTGCATATTGAGCTCCACTTAACTTGTAGTATTGTTTGTTGCACTTTGCCTTGCCATGCCATGCCTCTTTAAACCAGACATGCATCATACTTGGTTGCGCATCATGTCATGTTCATGTGATGGTTGTTTACCATGTTGTTTCCTTCTTTCCGGTGTTGCTTCTTCTTGATGGTTCCGGTAACGTTGCGTTTGTGAGGATCCATTCGACTACGTCCATTTGTCTTCTTCATGGTTTTAGTCTTCTTCCTAGCGAGATTGCAGGCAAGATGACCATACCCTCGATATCACTTCTATCTTTGCTTGATAGTTGTTTGTTCTATCGCTATGTCGCGCTACCTACCACTTGTTTATCATGCCTCCCATATTGCCATGTCAAGCCTCTAACCCACCTTCCTAGCAAACTGTTGTTTGGCTATGTTGCCGCTTTTTCTCAGCCCCTCGTATAGCATTGTTAGTTGCAGGTGAAGTTGAAGTTTGTTCCATGTTGGAACATGGATATGTTGGGATATCATTTTATCTCTTATTTAATTAATGCATCTATATACTTGGTAAAGGGTGGAAGGCTCGGCCTTTTTCCTAGTGCTTTGTTCCTCTCTTGCCGCCCTAGTTTCCGTCATACCGGTGCTATGTTCCTTGATTTTGCGTTCCCTGCGCGGTTGGGGTTATGGGACCCCCTTGATAGTTCGCTTTGAATAAAACTCCTCCAGCAAGGCTCGACCTTGGTTTTACATTTGACAACCTAAGCCTTTTCCCTTGGGTTCTGCAGACCCAAGGGTCATCTTTATTTTACCCTCCCCCCCTGGGACAGTGCTCCTCTGAGTGTTGGTGCAAACTAGAGCCCTTTGCAGCACCACCTCGAGGAAACTTGAGGGCTGGTTTTAGTTGTACGGATTGCTCATCCAGTGTGCCTTGAAAACGAGATATGTGCAGCTCCTATCGGGATTTGTCAGCACATTCAGGCGGCTTTGCTGGTCTTGTTTTACCATCGTCGAAATGTCTTGTAACCGGGATTCCGAGACTGATCGGGTCTTTTCGGGAGAAGGAATATCCTTGGTTGATCGTGAGAGCTTGTGATGGGCTAAGTTGGGACACCTGAAGGAAATATGCCCTAGAGGCAATAATAAAGTTATTATTTATTTCCTTATATCATGATAAATGTTTATTATTCATGCTAGAATTGTATTAACCAGAAACATAATACTTGTGTGAATACATAGACAAATAGTATGTCACTAGTATGCCTCTACTTGACTGGCTTGTTGATCAAAGATGGTTAAGTTTCCTAGCCATTGACATGGGTTGTCATTTGATTAACGGGATCACATCATTAGGAGAATGATGTGATTGACTTGACCCATTCCGTTAGCTTAGCACCCGATCGTTTAGTATGTTTCTATTGCTTTGTTCATGACTTATACATGTTCCTATGACTCTGAGATTATGCAACTCCCGTTTACCGGAGGAACACTTTGTGTGCTACCAAACATCACAACGTAACTGGGTGATTATAAAGGTGCTCTACAGGTGTCTCGGAAGGTACTTGTTGGGTTGGCGTATTTCGAGATTAGGATTTGTCACTCCGATTGTCGGAGAGGTATCTCTGGGCCCTCTCGGTAATGCACATCACTTAAGCCTTGCAAGCATTGCAACTAATGAGTTAGTTGCGGAATGATGTATTACAGAACGAGTAAAGAGACTTGTCGGTAACGAGATTGAACTAGGTATTGAGATACCGACGATCGAATCTCGGGCAAGTAACATACCGATGACAAAGGGAACAACGTATGTAATTATGCGGTTTGACCGATAAAGATCTTCGTAGAATATGTGGGAGCCAATATGAGCATCCAGGTTCCGCTATTGGTTATTGACCGGAGACGTGTCTCGGTCATGTCTACATAGTTCTCGAACCCGTAGGGTCCGCACGCTTAACGTTTCGATGACAGTTATATTATGAGTTTATATGTTTTGATGTACCGAAGGTTGTTCAGAGTCTCGGATGTGATCACGGACATGACGAGTCTCGAAATGGTCGATGCATGAGGATTGATATATTGGAAGCCTATGTTTGGATATCGGAAGTGTTCCGGGTGAAATCGGGATTTTACCGGAGTACCAGGAGGTTACCGGAAACCCCCGGGAGGTTAATGGGCCTTAGTGGGCCTTTACGAAGAAGAAGAGAGGCGGCCAGGGCTGGGCCGCGCGCCCCTCCCCCCTAGTCCGAATAGGACAAGGAGAGGGGGGCAGCACCCCCCTTCCTTCCTCTCTCCCTCCTCTTTCCCCCTCCCAAGTCCTAATCCAACTAGGAAAGGGGGGGAGTCCTACTCCCGGTGGGAGTAGGACTCCTCCTGGCACGCCCTCTCTCCTGGCCGGCCGCCCCCCTTTCTCCTTTATATATGGGGGCAAGGGGGCACCCTAGAGACACAACAATTGATCGGTTGGTCTTTTAGCCGTGTGCGGTGCCCCCCTCCACCATAGTCCACCTCGATAATATTGTAGCGGTGCTTAGGCGAAGCCCTGCATCGGTAGAACATCATCATCGTCACCACGCCGTCGTGCCGAAGAAATTCTCCCTCAACACTCGGCTGGATCGGAGTTTGTGGGACGTCATCGGGCTGAACATGTGCTGAACTCGGAGGTGCCGTGTGTTCTATACTTGATCGGTCGGATCGTGAAGACGTACGACTACATCAACCGCGTTGTGCTAACGCTTCCGCTTTCGGTCTATGAGGGTACGTGGACAACACTCTCCCCTCTCGTTGCTATGCATCACCATGATCTTGCGTGTGCGTAGGAATTTTTTTGAAATTACTACGTTCCCCTACAGTGGTATCAGAGCCAGGTTTTATGCGTAGATGTCATATGCACGAGTAGAACACAAGTGAGTTGTGGGCGATATAAGTCATACTGCTTATCAGCATGTCATACTTTGATTCGGCGGTATTGTTGGATGAAGCGGCCCGGACCGACATTACGCGTACGCTTACGCGAGACTGGTTCTACCGACGTGCTTTGCACACAGGTGGCTGGCGGGTGTCAGTTTCTCCAACTTTAGTTGAACCGAGTGTGGCTACGCCCGGTCCTTGCGAAGGTTAAAACAGCACCAACTTGACAAACTATCGTTGTGGTTTTGATGCGTAGGTAAGATTGGTTCTTGCTAAGCCCGTAGCAGCCACGTAAAATTTGCAACAACAAAGTAGAGGACGTCTAACTTGTTTTTGCAGGGCATGTTGTGATGTGATATGGTCAAGACATGATGCTAAATTTTATTGTATGAGATGATCATGTTTTGTAACCGAGTTATCGGCAACTGGCAGGAGCCATATGGTTGTCGCTTTATTGTATGCAATGCAATCGCCCTGTAATGCTTTACTTTATCACTAAGTGGTAGCGATAGTCGTAGAAGCATAAGATTTGTGAGACGACAACGATACTACGATGGAGATCAAGGTGTCGCGCCGGTGACGATGGTGATCATGACAGGTGCTTTGGAGATGGAGATCACAAGCACAAGATGATGATGATGGCCATATCATATCACTTATATTGATTGCATGTGATGTTTATCTTTTATGCATCTTATCTTGCTTTGATTGACGGTAGAATTATAAGATGATCCCTCCACTAAATTATCAAAGTATAAGTGTTCTCCCTGAGTATGCACCGTTGCAAAAGTTCTTCGTGCTAAGATACCACGTGATGATCGGGTGTGATAGGCTTTACGTTCAAATACAACGGGTGCAAAACAGTTGCACACGCGGAATACTCAGGTTAAACTTGACGAGCCTAGCATATAACAGATATGGCCTCGGAACACGGAGACCGAAAGGTCGAGCGTGAATCATATAGTAGATATGATCAACATAGTGATGTTCACCATTGAAACTACTCCATCTCACGTGATGATCGGACATGGTTTATTTGATATGGATCACGTGATCACTTAGAGGATTAGAGGGATGTCTATCTAAGTGGGAGTTATTAAGTAATATGATTAATTGAACTTAAATTTATCATGGACTTAGTACCTGATAGTATCTTGCTTGTCTATGTTGATTGTAGATAGATGGCCCGTGCTGTTGTTCTGTTGAATTTTAATGCGTTCCTTGAGAAAGCAAAGTTGAAAGATGATGGTAGCAATTACAAGGACTGGTCCATAACTTGAGGATTATCCTCATTGCTGCACAGAAAAGTTACGTCCTGGAAGCACCGCTAGGTGTACCACCTGCACCAGCAACTGCAGACATTGTGAATGCCTGGCAGTCACGTGTTGATGACTACTCAATAGTTCGGTGTGCCATGCTTTACGGCTTAGAACCGGGACTTCAACGACGTTTTGAACGCCATGGAGCATATGAGATGTTCCGGGAGTTGAAGTTGATATTTCAAAAGAATGCCCAGATTGAGAGATATGAAGTCTCCAATAAGTTCTACAGCTGCAAGATGGAGGAGAATAGTTCTGTCAGTGAGCATATACTCAAGATGTCTGGGTACTGCAATCACTTGATTCAACTGGGAGTTAATCTTCCGGATGATAGCATCATTGAAAGAATTCTCCAATCACTGCTACCAAGCTACAAGAGCTTCGTGATGAACTATAATATGCAAGGGATGGATAAGACAATTCCCGAGCTCTTCGCAATGCTAAAGGCTGCGGAGGTAGAAATCAAGAAGGAGCATCAAGTGTTGATGGTCAATAAGACCACCAGTTTCAAGAAAAAGGGCAAAGGGGAGAAGAAGAGGAACTTCAAGAAGAACAACAAGCAAGTTGCTGCTCAGGAGAAGAAACCCTAGTCTGGACCTAAGCCTGAGACTGAGTGCTTCTAGTGCAAGCAGACTGGTCACTGGAAGCGGAACTGCCCCAAGTATTTGGCGGATAAGAAGGATGGCAAGGTGAACAAAGGTATATGTGATATACATGTTATTGATGTGTACCTTACGAATGCTCGCAGTAGCACCTGGGTATTTGATACTGGTTCTGTTGCTAATATTTGCAACCCGAAACAAGGGCTACAGATTAAGCGAAGATTGGCTAAGGACGAGGTGACGATGCGCGTGGGAAATGGTTCCAAAGTCGATGTGATCGCAGTCGGCACGCTACCTCTACATCTACCTTCGGGATTAGTATTAGACCTAAATAATTGTTATTTGGTGCCAGCGTTGAGCATGAACATTATATCTGGATCTTGTTTGATGCGAGACGGTTATTCATTTACATTGGAGAATAATGGTTGTTCTATTTATATGAGTAATATCTTTTATGGTCATGCACCCTTGAAGAGTGGTCTATTTTTGTTGAATCTCGATAGTAGTGATACACATATTCATAATATTGAGGCCAAAAGATGCAGAGTTGATAATGATAGTGCAACTTATTTGTGGCACTGCCATTTAGGTCATATCGGTGTAAAGCGCATGAAGAAACTCCATACTGATGGAATTTTGGAACCACTTGATTATGAATCACTTCGTACTTGCGAACCGTGCCTCATGGGCAAGATGACTAAAACGCCATTCTTCGGTACTATGGAGAGAGCAACAGATTTGTTGGAGATCATACATACAGATGTATGTGGTCCGATGAATGTTGAGGCTCGTGGTGGATATCGTTATTTTCTCACCTTCACAGATGATTTAAGAAGATATGGGTATATCTGCTTAATGAAACATAAGTCTGAAACGTTTGAAAAGTTCAAAGAATTTCAGAGTGAAGTTGAAAATCATCGTAACAAGAAAATAAAGTTTCTACGATCTGATCGTGGAGGAGAATATTTGAGTTATGAGTTTGGTCTTCATTTGAAACAATGCGGAATAGTTTCGCAACTCACGCCACCCGGAACACCACAGCGTAATGGTGTGTCCGAATGTCGTAATCGTACTTTACTAGATATGGTGCGATCTATGATGTCTCTTACTAATTTACCACTATCATTTTGGGGTTATGCTTTAGAGACGGCCACATTCACGTTAAATAGGGCACCATCAAAATCCGTTGAGACGACGCCTTATGAGCTATGGTTTGGCAAGAAACCAAAGTTGTCGTTTCTGAAAGTTTGGGGCTGCGATGCTTATGTGAAAAAGCTTCAACCTGGTAAGCTCAAACCCAAATCGGAGAAATGTGTCTTCATAGGATACCCAAAGGACACTGTTGGGTACACCTTCTATCACAGATCCGAAGGCAAGACTTTTGTTGCTAAATTCGGAGTTTTTCTAGAGAAGCAGTTTCTCTCGAAAGAAGTGAGTGGGAGGAAAGTAGAACTTGATGAAGTAACTGTGCCTGCTCCCTTATTGGAAAGTAGTTCATCACAGAAACCGGTTTCGGCGACACCTACACCAATTAGTGAGGAAGTTAATGATGATGATCATGAAACTTCAGATCAAGTTGTTGCTGAACTTCGTAGGTCAACCAGAGTAAGATCCGCACCAGAGTGGTACGGTAATCCTATTCTGGAAGTTATGTTACTAGACCATGACGAACCTACGAACTATGAAGAAGCGATGGTGAGCCCAGATTCCGCGAAATGGCTTGAGGCCATGAAATCTGAGATGGGATCCATGTATGAGAACAAAGTGTGGACTTTGGTTGACTTGCCCGATGATCGGCAAGCAATTGAGAATAAATGGATCTTCAAGAAGAAGACTGACGCTGACGGTAATGTCACTGTCTATAAAGTTCGACTTGTTGCGAAAAGGTTTTCGACAAGTTCAAGGGATTGACTACGATGAGACCTCACCCGTAGCGATGCTTAAGTCTGTCCGAATCATGTTAGCAATTGCCGCATTTTATGATTATGAAATTTGGCAAATGGATGTCAAAACTGCATTCCTGAATGTATTTCTGGAAGAAGAGTTGTATATGATGCAACCGGAAGGTTTTGTCGATGCAAAGGGAGCTAACAAAGTGTGCAAGCTCCAGCGATCCATTTATGGACTGGTGCAAGCCTCTCGGAGTTGGAATAAACGCTTTGATAGTGTGACCAAAGCATTTGGTTTTGTACATAATTTTGGAGAAGCCTGTATTTACAAGAAAGTGAGTGGGAGCTCTATAGCATTTCTAATATTATATGTGGATGACATATTGTTGATTGGAAATGATATAGAATTTCTGGATAGCATAAAGGGATTCTTGAATAAGAGTTTTTCAATGAAAGACCTCAGTGAAGCTGCTTATATATTGGGCATCAAGATCTATAGAGATAGATCAAAACGCTTAATTGGATTTTCACAAAGCACATACCTTGACAAAGTTTTGAAGAAGTTCAAAATGGATCAAGCAAAGAAAGGGTTCTTGCCTGTGTTGCAAGGTGTGAAGTTGAGTAAGACTCAATGCCCGACCACTGCAGAAGATAGAGAGAAAATGAAAGATGTTTCCTATGCTTCAGCCATAGGCTCTATCATGTATGCAATGCTGTGTACCAGACCTAATGTGTGCCTTGCTATTAGTCTAGCAGGGAGGTACCAAAGTAATACAGGATTGGATCACTGGATAGCGGTCAAGAACATCCTGAAATACCTGAAAAGGACTAAGGATATGTTTCTCGTTTATGGAGGTGACAAAGAGCTCATCGTAAATGGTTACGTTGATGCAAGCTTTGACACTGATCCGGACGATTCTAAATCGCAAATCGGATACGTGTTTACATTGAACGGTGGAGCTGTCAGTTGGTGCAGTTCTAAACAAAGCGCCGTGGTAGGATCTACGTGTGAAGCAGAGTACATAGCTGCTTCGGAAGCAGCAAATGAAGGAGTCTGGATGAAGGAGTTCATATCCGATCTAGGTGTCATACCTAGTGCATCGGGTCCAATGAAAATCTTTTGTGACAATACTGGTGCAATTGCCTTGGTGAAGGAATCTAGATTTCACAAGAGAACCAAGCACATCAAGAGACGCTTCAATTCCATCTAGGATTTAGTCGAGGTGGGAGACATAGAAATTTGCAAGATACATATGGATCTGAATGTTGTAGACCCATTGAATAAGCCTCTTCCATGAGCAAAACATGATCAACACCAAGGCTCCATGGGTGTTAGAATCATTACCGTGTAATCTAGATTATTGACTCTAGTGCAAGTGGGAGACTGAAGGAAATATGCCCTAGAGGCAATAATAAAATTATTATTTATTTCCTTATATCATGATAAATGTTTATTATTCATGCTAGAATTGTATTAACTGGAAACATAATACATGTGTGAATACATAGACAAACAGTATGTCACTAGTATGCCTCTACTTGACTAGCTCATTGATCGAAGATGGTTAAGTTTCCTAGCCATTGACATGGGTTGTAATTTTATTAACGGGATCACATCATTAGGAGAATGATGTGATTGACTTGACCCATTCCGTTAGCTTAGCACCCGATCGTTTAGTATGTTGCTATTGCTTTCTTCATGACTTATACATGTTCCTATGACTCTGAGATTATGCAACTCCCGTTTACCAGAGGAACACTTTGTGTGCTACCAAACGTCACAACGTAACTGGGTGATTATAAAGGTGCTCTACAGGTGTCTCGGAAGGTACTTGTTGGGTTGGCGTATTTCGAGATTAGGATTTGTCACTCCGATTGTCGGAGAGGTATCTCTGGGCCCTCTCGGTAATGCGCATCACTTAAGCCTTGCAAGCATTGCAACTAATGAGTTAGTTGCGGAATGATGTATTACGGAATGAGTAAAGATACTTGCCGGTAACAAGATTGAACTAGGTATTGAGATACCGACGATCGAATCTCGGGCAAGTAACATACCGATGACAAAGGGAACAACGTATGTAGTGATGCAGTCTGACCGATAAAGATCTTCGTAGAATATGTGGGAGCCAATATGAGCATCCAGGCTCCGCTATTGGTTATTGACCGGAGACGTGTCTCGGTCATGTCTACATAGTTCTCGAACCCGTAGGGTCCGCACGCTTAATGTTTCGATGACAGTTATATTATGAGTTTATATGTTTTGATGTACCGAAGGTTGTTCGGAGTCCCGAATGTGATCACGGACATGACGAGGAGTCTCAAAATGGTCGATACATGAAGATTGATATATTGGAAGCCTATGTTTGGATATCGGAAGTGTTCCGGGTGAAATCGGGATTTTACCTGAGTACCGGGAGGTTACCGGAAACCCCCGGGAGGTTAATGGGCCTTAGTGGGCCTTTACGGAGAAGAAGAGAGACGGCCAGGGCTGGGCCGCGCGCCCCTCCCCCCTAGTCCAAATAGGACAAGGAGAGGGGGGCGGCGCCCCCCCTTCCTTCCTCTCTCCCTCCTCTTTCCCCCTCCCAAGTCCTAATCCAACTAGGAAAGGGGGGAGTCCTACTCCCGGTGGGAGTAGGACTCCTCCTGGCGCGCCCTCTCTCCTGGCCGGCCGCACCCCCCCTTGCTCCTTTATATACGGGGGCAAGGGAGCACCCTAGAGACACAACAATTGACCAGTTGATCTTTTAGCCGTGTGCGGTGCCCCCCTCCACCATAGTCCACCTCGATAATACTGTAGCGGTGCTTAGGCGAAGCCCTGCATCGGTAGAACATCATCATCGTCACCACGCCGTCGTGCTGACGAAACTCTCCCTCAACACTCGGCTGGATCGGAGTTCGTGGGACGTCATCGGGCTGAACGTGTGCTGAACTCGGAGGTGTCGTGTGTTCTGTACTTGATCGGTCGGATCGTGAAGACATACGACTACATCAACCGCGTTGTGCTAACGCTTCCGCTTTCGGTCTACGAGGGTACGTGGACAACACTCTCCCCTCTCGTTGCTATGCATCACCATGATCTTGCGTGTGCGTAGGATTTTTTTTGAAATTACTATGTTCCCCAACAACACCCCTGCAGGGTATAAACTTTCAAGAGTCATGCCCGCTGTTATGTGGCAGATGGGAATTTGTTAATATCCGGTTGTGGAGAACTTGACACTTGACTTAATTAACATGAATCAACCGCGTGTGTAGCCATGATGGTCTCTTTTCGGCGGAGTCTGGGAAGTGAACACAGTCTTGTGTTATGCTTGAACGTAAGTAGTTTAGGATCACTTCTTGATCACCTCTAGCTTCACGATCGTTGCGTAGCTTCTCATCTTACTCTTATTTGCGTGTGTTAGCTACCATTTTTGCTTAGCGCTTGTTGCAGATCCACCTCTTTACCACATCCTACCCATAAGCTTAAATAGTCTTGATCTCGCGGGTGTGATATTGCTGAGTCCTCGTGACTCACGGATAATTCCAAACAGTTGCAGGTGCCGATGATACCAGTGCAGGTGAGGCTACCAACTCAAGTGGGAGTTCGACGAGGACCTTGGTCATTACTATGTTTCGTTTCCTGATGATCAGTAGTGGAGCCCAGTTGGGACGATCGGGGATCTAGCATTTGGGGTTGTCTTCTTTTATTTTGGTGCCGTGGTCGGACCTTGATTGTATTCTGGATGATGTATGTTTAAACTTGTTATTTGTGTGAAATGGTGATTCTAAGCCAACTCCTTATCCCTTTCTTATTCAGTACATGGTATTGTGTGAAGATTACCTCTATTGCGACAAAACCACCATGAGGTTATGCCTCTAAGTCGGGCCTCGACATGTGGGAGATATAGCCGCACCGTGGGCGTTACAAGTTGGTAATCAGAGCCATCCCCGACTTAGGATCCCCCTTCTTGATGGAATGGTTGACATTGTTGAGTCTAGAACAAAATGTTTTGAGTCTTAGGATTATATATATTGGAGAGTAGGATTCTTTTTACTCCTCAGTCCCTTCGTCGCTCTGGTGAGGCCTCCTAATGTAGATGTTTTGACTTTCCTCTCCTCAAATTTCACTAAAAAATTAGGTTCACGCGGGTATCTTGGGATCGTTCTGATATTCTTGTGACGAGAACATTGTTCTTGGTGCCTCCTCACATTTAGTGGTTGTGGCAGTGTCCCGGGGAGTTGAGCTCCGAGGTGTTGTCGTCACAACTTTATCGTTGCTTTTTATTGTTGCAGTTCTGGAATACCTGAGTTCGCCGACATTGAAAATCTCTTTTATGCAGTTGTTGGTGAGATAACCTCGACGCCACCCAGTACTGGGGTGGGAGTTCGAGAGTATTGCCATAACTTGTATAACGGATGCTTTTCGAAGGTTGAGGTACATGATTTCTGAAGGTTTCTTGGTTATGTGTTGAAGGATGAATACAGTTGGAGCGCAAGGCTTGTTAGTTGTGTGATATATTTTGTGCCTCCCTGTATCCCCAACACCAGATTGCATAACCATAAAGTTTCGGGAGTTTATAGGTGGGAATTCAAGTATCTCCTAGGATATCTTTCCGACAAATGCATGATATGAGATTGGGGTTCGACGTCTAGTGGTCCGCCTATCCACGGTTGGTTTTACAGTGGTCTTGTTGTGTCTTAAAGAGTCCTTGGCTATGCTGACTAGGGGACGCTTCGTATGTCATGTGCACTGCCTTGTACAAGATGGTGCTGTACGATCGAGCCCGTGTGGGCCCCACCATGAAAATTTCGGACGAAATCTCTATCATATGTTTGTTTCCGGCTTATTTTGCAAGCCAATCCTTTGTTTTGTTTCGAGTTGCGGTATTCGAGTTGCTTCAATGTCAAGTGTTGATTCCATACCTTTTCCAAGCGGTGTTCTCATATTTCTATGGAAGTGCTAATCCTTGCGATCATCAAGATTGTCATGTCAATCCTTTTCAACCGGTGTGCTTCTCTTCAAGTTAATATCCTTCCAATTTCTGCTAGATCAATTATCAGTTTTTCTCAATGGTATCCATTCCATCCATCCCAAGTTGCCTTTGTTTTCCCGCCCCCACCCTTTTCCTTCAAGGACTTCGATTTCTTAACCGAGTATCATTTTATCGATGGGAAATCTCTCCATTCTTTTCCGTCAATGTTCTTAGCCGGTGATTCTCAGGAAGATACTAGCGGAGCTTCAAGTTCATCATTCTCCATTCTTTTTCTTTTTTGGTGGATTCAATTGAAGCTTTCGATGTTGATCATATCATTTTCACTGGTTCACATGTTTTCCATGTTGGAAGTTCTTATCGAAGACTCTCTTATTTATTCACTTCTCGCTATTCAAGGGTTCCGGTGTGTTGAAGATCTCTTAGTAGATTAGCATTTCCATTCTTAATCATTTCAAGCTACTTCGAGGTTCTTACCTTATTCAAGCCATTTAAATCTTACCGGTGCATTATCTCTTCCTAAGCAATCATTTCCAACGGTGTTTTATTTGAGTGGGCCCTAACCAACATGCCTTTTTCCAGGGTCTTACCTGACTCTTCTAATTCTTTTTCTGGAGTTATTCTCAAATTCATTTCAAAGTTTGACGTAAGTATGGGTTATCATCAGTCAAATGTATTTCACCAAGATATTTCAAATTCTTTTCATCGTCGGTTCAACCTTTCTATTTGTCATTCCGGAGTGCCTCAGCAATTCATGGTGGTGTTTATCGTCGTCATTCTCGAATACTGAAGACCGAAGAAGAGTTTCTCTTAAATCTTGGCCCGTTCTCTTGAAGATTCATGGTTCTAGCTTCATGCCATCCTCTCATAATTTTTTCGATGTGAGAATTCTTTTCACCCATCCGGAGCATTTCAGGAGTCTTTTCGTTTTGATTCTTCGGAGGCCATCATTTCAGAAGATTTCTTCGTTCTAAGTTTTCAGCTTTGTTCTCCAATTATTCTAAATTGATATCTCATCATTCATTCTCAGCTTTCAGCTCTCGTTCTCGAATTCTTCCAGTGCTTCGTTCAAGTATCCTCTAGTCAGCTCGTGGTCTATTCATTCTCATGTATCTATATTCTCTCAAGTATCTTTGTTCTTTTTCAAATTCTTCCCGGCGTTTCACTATCTTTTCTTTGTTCGTTATTTAATTCTTATGGCGGTTTGTTCAAGATTCCTCTTCCTATGTTGTCACATTAATTCATTCGTTCTCTCTAAATCCTACTGGTGGTTCGTTGAAGACTTTCTCAAGTTTAAGCTATATGTCTCTTAATCCTTTCTACAAGAATAAGTAGTATGCCAAATCCGTTATTTGTCATCAATTTAAATTGGTGAAGGATATGCATAACGTAATTCTTATTATTGTTTCCTCCAAGTGATCTAGTTTCTTCTTTCCAGAGTTGTTCATCATGCCACATTTCTCGGTTCGAGATGCTTCATCTTTTATTTTCCGGAGTTCCAAGTTTTCTGCATTATATCGTCATGAAGCTCCATCTAAATCATCGCAAGGCTTCACCATGTGTTTTCAACTTCTCTTTCTTTTACCATCCTTTTATTACCGGAGTTCTTCATGGAGGCTCTACATGGTGGTTCACCAAATATTTCTTTCATTCCCGAAGAGTTCTTCAAGATTCTTATTGGAGGAGCTCAAGCATTCTTCATCTTGCATCCGAAGTGCAATTCTTTCTACCTTATCTTTTGAGATGGTGTTATATCATTCCTGAAAATTTCCATTCAAGTTTCACGATTCACATGTTGTCAAGAATGAGGTATTTAAATCCATTAATCTCTTCGTTGGAGTTATCTTGGGTTATATTTCACCTAAAGCCTTCCCTAAGGAATGTTGCTATTGTGGTGTTTACCAATAATCCAAGTTTCCACCCATTCTCGCGATGAAAGAAGTTTTCATCTCTTCGTTGCTCTCAAGCAAGCAATTGATTCCGTTAGTGGCAGAATTTCACCTCAAATTTTGGGATGTTTTCCATAAGCCCACAACAAGTTTATTCTTTTCACTGTTCATTTCCCAACAACTCTGTCCAATCCTCTATGGAAGGATGCTTTCAAATTCATTCGAGGTAGAAGTTGTTGTTTTCTTCTTTGTTACTTTCAGTCTGTTCTATCTTTTGTTCCGGAGGCATTGTTATGTTGCACGCTTCGACCCATCATCCCAATTTTGTCAAAGATCATGTTCTTTCCTTTGCTTATCCATTCAACCAGAGTGTCGTGTCCTCCATTCAAGTTCTCTCATCTTATCAAGTTTTGCCTCCCTTCTCAACCAGAGTGCTATTTGAAATCTTTCTAACCCCTTGTGCCATTCTTTCAATAGTTCTGGAGGCAGTGTGTTGTTGATTTCATCAAGTATCCTCTCATTTTTCCAAGTTCATATTCTATGCCTTCCATTTACAACTGGAGTGTTGTCGTAATTGGTCTTTATCATTCCTTGTACATCTCATTTCAACTGGAGTGCTTGCAAGTACTTCTTGGCCATTGTAACCCTTTTCTTATGTATTTCAACCTACAAGGTTCCCGTAATGTTCCTTGTTCCTCTTTTTTAATGGAGTGTTTTCAACTTTTCTCATCTTCATTGTATTCTTTCTTCCGATTTGTTCAACCTCTCAAGGTTCATGGTCTCACTCGTTTGTCGAAGAAGCAACTTAGTTTACCTCTCCTCTTCCTTTTCTGCTTCTCTCTGGTGCCATCCTAGATCTCGGGACGAGATCCTCTTGTAGTGCTGGAGTGTTGTAATGCCCCGAGACCGTTGCGCTAGGTGTCTTCCAGTTATTTGTTGTCTTTGCCATGTCATTTGCTTGTGTGTTGCATTTTTTAGTGTCATCATGTGCATTGCATCATCATGTTTTCAAAACTTGCATCCGTCCGGGTTCCCCCAGTTCTCTTCGTTGTCCGTTCTGAGCCGAGACACACTCACACGCGCCCGTGGCACGTTCGAAATAGTATTTTATAAGTGGCTGGGAAATGTTCTCGGAATGGGATGAAAGTTGGCGTGTGGTCTTATTATAGTGTAGGTAGACCGCAGTCAAATTTCATCGCATTCGGAGTTCGTTTGATGCCCCAACGGATAACTATAGCGACAATATTGTCGGTCAAATCGTCGGACATTTTTGGTCTCCGAAAATTGTTGCTGGGCCTCACTTCTTCCCCCTCTTCTCAGCCCAACCCCCTCTACACAGTCCATCTAGCCCACCTACCTACACCTCCGCTCCGGACCGTCCGATGGTGATCGAACGACTCCGAAATGGAGCTAATCCCCCTAACCTAGCCCCCTTGCCTATAAATAGCCACCTCCCCCTTCCATTTATGGAAAACCATGCCCCTCCTCGAAATCCACGCGCTGCTAACCTCCTCCCACCTCCTCCCCGTTTTCCGCACCGGCCTAACTTGCTGCCGCCACTTGGCGCTGCCCCTGCGGGCAAGCCACCACCTGAACCCCCATTGGCGCCGCCTAGGGCCAATGGCAGCGCGCTACGTGCCCCTGCCAGCGGCTCCCTCCTCCCACCTCGCGCCGGCGCTGCCAGGCCCATATGGGGCCTGCCGTGCCCATCTGAGCCCGAGGCGCTCGCTCGCGCCGCCGTCTTTGATCTGGATCGGGAGAGCCCCGAGCTCCTCCCGTCCGACCGCGCCTCCTCGCGCCCACCTTGACCACCCCCACCGGACCCCGCCGTCGGCCGTCATCTCCGCCACCTCGCCGGAGTCGTCGCCGGCGACCACCACCACCAGTAGGCCGACCCCGCCCCTCTCTTCCTTCCTTCCCTTTCCCCCACTGTCGTCTGCCTACTGCAGCTCGCCGCCGTCAGGGTTGGTCGCGCCGCCGCCCGGAGCGCCCTCTGCCTCCCCATTCCTGGATCCGCCGCCGCCACTGTCACCGTTGGCCGCCGACGCCGCCATGGCCTCGTCCCTCTTGGGATCGAGGGCGACGAGCTTCGCGCCCGCTCGCGTTGACTCCTGCGTGGGTGGACCTTCTCTCCGCCGGGCCTAGAGCCGCCTCCATCGGCCCGATCCAGCACCGACAGGCCCTTGGGCCCGAGGTGAGACACCACCGAAGCCATCCATGTGCAACGCGTGAAGTAGCTGGCCCAGTTTCAGCAGTTTTGGCCCATAGACATTTTTTTCTAGATCTGCGATTTTAGCAATTTTCCTAGGATTTGTTGTTTTATATAAAAACCCTCATACTTCATGCATTTAATATCTCCACAACCGTGCATCGGTTTAAAATGTTTTAAATATGGAAATGCTTAGAATTTTGTCTAGTTTCATAATTTCCAACTTTCAACCATGTTTAAAATGTTTAAAATGATGTTTTTTTAATTTTGCATAAATGGCATGTTAAAATGGCTTAATTCATAACTAAATAACCGTAACTCGGAATTTAATAAACTTTATATGCATCTTGTCTAGAAAAATGCATAGTTTAACTTGGTAGCATTACTTTGCATGTTTAATAACTCTAAAATTGTGTTTTGGGAAGAACAATACCATATCCAAAGTATGCACATGGGGATTTTCCGGATTTGTTGGTTGTTGTTTCCGGCCTCATTTAAACTTGCCTAAATAGTTAGCTTACTTATGCTTCACCTCTTGCCATGTTTAATAACATTTAATATTTAACCGGGAGACAACTAATAAGTCATGTGGTGTTTCGTCAATATGCAACTCGTTGCATATTGAGCTCCACTTAACTTGTAGTATTGTTTGTTGCACTTTGCCTTGCCATGCCATGTCTCTTTAAACCGGACATGCATCATACTTGGTTGCGCATCATGTCATGTTCATGTGATGGTTGTTTACCATGTCGTTTCCTTCTTTCCGGTGTTGCTTCTTCTTGATAGTTCCGGTAACATTGCGTTTGTGAGGATCCGTTCAACTATGTCTGTTTGTCTTCTTCATGGTTTCATTCTTCTTCCTAGCGGGATTGCAGGCAAGATGACCATACCCTCGATATCACTTCTATCTTTGCTTGCTAGTTGTTTGTTCTATCGCTATGTCGCACTACCTACCACTTGTTTATCATGCCTCCCATATTGCCATATCAAGCCTCTAACCCACCTTCCTAGCAAACCGTTGTTTGGCTATGTTACCACTTTTGCTCAGCCCCTCTTATAGCGTTGTTAGTTGCAGGTGAAGTTGAAGTTTGTTCCATGTTGGAACATGGATATGTTGGGATACCATTTTATCTCTTATTTAATTAATGCATGTATATACTTGGTAAAGTGTGGAGGCTCGGCCTTTTGCCTGGTGTTTTGTTCCACTCTTGTCGCCCTAGTTTCTGTCATACTGGTGTTATGTTCCTTGATTTTGCGTTCCTTACACGGTTGGGGTTATGGGACCCCCTTGACAGTTCAGTTTGAATAAAAATCCTCCAGCAAGGCCCAACCTTAGTTTTTCATTTGACAACCTAAGCCTTTTCCCTTGGGTTCTGCAGACCCAAGGGTCATCTTTATTTTAATCCCCCCGAGCCAGTGCTCCTTTGTGTGTTGGTCCAAGCTAGAGCCCTTTGTAGCGCCACCTCGGGGAAACTTGAGGGCTGGTTTTAGTTGTACGGATTGCTCATCCGGTGTGCCCTGAGAACGCGATATGTGCAGCTCCTATTGGGATTTGTTGGCACATTCGGGCGGCTTTGCTGGTCTTGTTTTACCATTGTCGAAATGTCTTGTAACCGGGATTCCAAGACTAATCGGGTCTTTCCGGGAGATGGAATATCCTTGGTTGATCATGAGAGCTTGTGATGGGCTAAGTTGGGACACCCCTGCAGGGTATAAACTTTCGAGAGCCGTGCGCGCGGTTATGTGGCAGATGGGAATTTGTTAATATCTGGTTGTGGAGAACTTGACACTTGACTTAATTAAAATGATCAACCGTGTGTGTAGTCGTGATGGTCTCTTTTCGGCGGAGTCTGGGAAGTGAACACGGTCTTGTGTTATGCTTGAAGGTAAGTAGTTTCAGGATCACTTCTTGATCACCTCTAGCTTCACGGCCGTTGCGTAGCTTCTCATCTTACTCTTATTTGCGTGTGTTAGCCACCATTTTTGCTTAGCACTTGCTGCAGCTCCACCTCTTTACCACATCCTACCCATAAGCTTAAATAGTCTTGATCTCGCAGATGTGAGATTGTTGAGTCCTCGTGACTCACGAATAGTTCCAAACAGTTGCAGGTACCGATGATACCAGTGCAGGTGATGCTACCAAACTCAAGTGGGAGTTCGACGAGCACCTTGATCATTACTATGTTTCGTTTCCTGATGATTAGTAGTGGAGCCCAGTTGGGACGATCGGGGATCTAGCATTTGGGGTTGTCTTTTTTTATTTTTGTTCCATAGTCGGACCTTGATTGTATTCTGGATAATGTATGTTTAAACTTGTTATTTGTGTGAAGTGGCGGTTGTAAGCCAACTCCTTATCCCTTTCTTATTCAGTACATGGGATTGTGTGAAGATTACCCCTCTTGCGACAAAACCACCATGCGGTTATGCCTCTAAGTCATGCCTCGACACGTGAGATATATAGCCGCATCGTGGGCGTTACACATGGCGAAGAAAGCGCAGACGCTAGCTCAGCTAACGCGGGCTGATACATCCATTTTGCATCATGTTTTCCTACTCATTATTTATGATGTTTTCCATAATAATGCTTTTTGGAGTAATTTTAATGCCTTTTCTCTCATAATTTGCAAGGTACACACCAAGAGGGAGAATTCCGGTAGCTGGAAATCTGGACCTGGAAAAGCTACGTTAGGCTACCTATTCTGCACAACTCCAAACAAGCTGAAACTTCACGAAGATTTTTTACGGAATATTTAAGAATGATTGGAGCAAATAACTACCAAAGGGGGGCCACCAGGTGGGCACAACCCACCTAGGCGCGCTAGGGAGCTCAGGCGCGCCCTGGTGGGTTGTGCTCACCCGGGCCCACCTCAGGTGCCCATATTCTGGTATATAGGTCATTTTGACCTATAAAAATGAGGAGAGGACTTTCGGGATGGAGCGCCTCCGCCTCGAGGCGGAACTTGGGAAGGAGCACTTTTGCCTTTCGGCGGAGCGATTCCGCCGGGGAAACTTCCCTCCCAGAGGGGGAAATCATCGTCATCATCATCACCAACAACTCTCCCATCTTGGGGAGGGCAATCTCCATCAACATCACCATCTCATATCAAACCCTAGTTCATCTCTTGTGTTCAATATTGTTACCGGAACTATAGATTGTGCTTGTGTGTGACTAGTAGTGTTGATTACATCTTGTAGTTGATTACTATATGGTTTATTTGGTGGAAGATTATATGTTCAGATCCATTATGCTAATTAATAATCCTATGATCATGAGCATGTTTATCATTTGTGAGTAGTTACCTTTGTTCTTGAGGTCACGGGAGAAATCATGTTGCAAGTAATCATGTGAATTTGGTATGTTTTCGATATTTTGATAGTATGTATGTTGTAATTCTCTTAGTGGTGTCATGTGAATGTCGACTACATGACACTTCACCATATTTGGGCCTAAGGGAATGCATTCTGGAGTAGCAATTAGATGATGGGTTGCGAGAGTGACAGAAGCTTAAACCCCAGTTTAGCGCTATTCTGTAAGGCGCCGATTGGATCCAAAAGTTTAATGCTATGGTTAGAATTTATTCTTAATACTTTTCTCGTAGTTCCGGATGCTTGCAGGAGGGTTAATCATAAGTAGGAGGTTTGTTCAAGTAAGAACAAAACCTAAGCACCGGTCCACCCACATATCAAATTATCAAAGTACCGAACACGAATTAAACCAACATGATGAAAGTGACTAGATGAAATTCACGTGTACCCTCAAGAACACTTTGCTTATCATAAGACACCGTTTTGGCCTGTCCTTTGCCTCAAAAGGATTGGGCTACCTTGCTGCAATTTTTATTACTACTATCGTTACTTGCTTGTTACAAATTATCTTGCTATCAAACTACTTTGTTACTTACAATTTCAACACTTGCAGACATTATGTTGCTGAAAACCACTTGTCATTTCCTTCTACTCCTTGTTGGGTTTGACACTCTTACTTATCAAAAAGAGCTATAATTGATCCCCAATACTTGTGGGTCATCAAGGCTATTTTCTAGTGCCCTTGCCGGGGAGTGATGCGCCTTTGGTAAGTGGAATTTGGTAAGGAAACATTTATATAGTGTGCTGAAATTTATTGTCACTTGTCACTATGGAAAACAATCCTTTGAGGGGTTTGTTCGGGGTATCTTCACCTCGACCGGAACCACAATTAGCTACCCCTCAACCTACTGCACCTACTGAAAATATTGAATATGAAACTCCTTCGGGTATGATAGAACAACTGGTAGCTAATCCTTATGCAGGAGATGGAACCGAACATGCTGATATGCACTTGATATATGTAGAAAAAATTTGTGGATTGTTTAAGCTTGCAGGTTTACCCAGGGATAAAGTTATGAAAAATGTTTTCCCTTTATCTTTGAAGGGAAAAGCATTGTCATGGTATAGGCTATGCGATGATATTGGATCTTGGAATTGGAATCCTTTGAAATTGGAGTTCCACCAAAAAATTATCCTATGCATTAGTTCATTGTGATCAGAATTATAAATATAATTTTTGGCCTTGTGAAGGAGAAAGTATCGCTCTAGCTTGGGGGAGGCTTAAGTCAATGTTATATTCATGCCCCAATCATGAGCTCTCAAGGGAAATTATTATCCAGAACTTTTATGCTCGGCTTTCTCATAATGATCAAACCATGCTTGATACTTCTTGTGCTGGTTCTTTTACGAAGAAGACTATTGAATTCCGGTGGGATCTTTTGGAAATAATTAAATGCAACTCTGAAGATTGGGAACTCGATGAAGGTAAAGAGTCCGGTATTAAACTTAAGTATGATTGTGTTAAATCTTTTATGGATACCGATGCTTTTCAAAAGTTTAGCACTAAATATGGACTTGACTCTGAGATAGTAGCCGCATTTTGTGCATCATTTGCTACTCATGTTGATCTCCCTAAAGAGAAGTGGTTTAAATATCACCCACTATTAAAGAAGAAACTAAAGAACCGGTACCAGTTAAAGAAGAAACTATACTTTATATTGTTGATCCAGTTGTTCCTTCTGCTTATATTGAGAAACCACCTTTCCCTATTAGGATAAAGGAACATGCTAAAGTTTCAACAGTGGTTAACAAAAGCTATATTAGAACACCTAAACCTGATGAACACATTAAAGTAGACCCTAGTATTGCTATGGGTAAAGATCTCTTAGAAGAAGATATGGATGGGCATGTTATTTACTTCTGTGAAGAAGCTTCTAGAATTGCCAAACCTGATAAAAAAGATAAACATAGACCTATTGTTGGCATGCCCGATATCTCAGTTAAAATAGCAGATCACTATTATCATGGTTTATGTGACATAGGTGCTAGTGTGAGTGCTATTCCTTACACATTATATCAAGAAATTATGAATGAGATAGCACCCGCAGAGATAGAAGAAATAGATGCTACTATTAAACTTGCTAATAGAGACACTTTATCACCAATTGGGATTGTTAGAGATGTTGAAGTCTTGTGTGGGAAAATAAAATACCTTACTGATTTTCTTGTTCTTGGTTCCCCAAAAGATGACTTTTGTCCCATTATCTTTGGTAGACCTTTCTTGAACACTATTGATGCTAGAATAGATTGTGAGAAGCAAACTGTCGGTGTTAGTTTTGGTGATGAGTCTCATGAATTTAATGTTTCCAAGTTTAGTAGAAAGCTTCATGAAAAAGAATTGCCTAGTAAAGATGAACTAATTAGTCTTGCTTCTATTGTTGTACTACCTACTGATCCTTTAGAACAATATTTTCTAGACCATGAAAATGATTTACATATGCATGAAATAAATGAAATAGATAAAATTTTCTTCGAACAACGTCCTCTACTTAAACACAACTTGCCTATTGAAACTCTAGGAGGTCCTCCTCCACCTAAAAGTGATCCTATGTTTGAATTAAAACAATTGCCAGACACTTTGAAATATGCTTATCTTGATCAAAAGAAGATATATCCTATTATTATTAGTGGTAACCTTTCAGAACATGAAGAAGAAAGATTATTGAAAGTTCTAAGGAAGCACCAAGATGCTATTGGATATACTCTTGATGATTTAAAGGGCATTAGTCCCACTCTATGCCAGCACAAAATTAATATGGAACCTGATGCTAAACCCGTTGTTGATCACCAATGTCGGTTAAATCCGAAGATGAAAGAAGTGGTAAGAATGGAAATATTAAAACTTATGGAAGCATGTATAATCTATCCTATAGCAGATAGTAGATGGGTAAGTCCTGTTCATTATGTCCCTAAGAAAGGAGGTATAACTATTGTTCCTAATGAAAAGAATGAACTTATTCCACAAACAATTATTACATGCTATAGAATGGTAATAGATTTTAGAAAATTAAACAAAGCAACTAGAAAAGATCATTACCCTTTGAATTTTATTGATCAAATGCTTGAAAGATTATCTAAGCACACACACTTTTGCTTCCTTGATGGATATTCTGGCTTTTTCACAAATACCTGTTTCTCAACCTGGTCAAGAAAAGACCACTTTTACTTGTCCTATTGGAACCTATGCTTATAGACGTATGCCTTTTGGTTCCTGTAATGCACCTGCTACCTTTGAAAGATGTATGACTGCTATATTCTCTGACTTTTGTGAAAAGATTGTTGAGGTTTTCATGGATGACTTTTCTGTTTATGGGAAGTCTTTTGATGATTGTTTAAGCAATCTTGATTGAGTTTTACAAACATGTGAACAAACAAATCTTGTCTTGAATTGGGAGAAGTGCCACTTTATGGCTAATGAAGGCATTGTCTTGGGTCATAAAATATCTGAAAGAGGTATTGAAGTGGAAAAAGCAAAGGTTGATGCAATTGAGAAAATGCCATGTCCTAAAGATATAAAAGGTATTCGTGGTTTCTTAGGTCATGCTGGTTTCTATAGGAGATTTATCAAAGACTTTTCAAAAATTTCTAAGCCTCTTACTAGTCTCTTGCAAAAGGATATTCCTTTTGTTTTTGATGATGATTGTTTAGAAGCCTTTGAAACACTTAAGAAAGCTTTAATTTTTGCACCTATTGTTCAACCACCTGATTGGAACTTGCCTTTTGAAATTATGTGTGATGCTAGTGATTATGCTGTTGGTGCTGTTCTAGGACAAAGAGTTGATAAAAAACTTAATGTAATTCATTATGCTAGTAAAACTCTAGACAGTGCTCAAAGAAATTATGCTACTACTGAAAAAGAATTCTTAGCAGTGGTGTTTGCTTGTGAGAAGTTTAGACCTTATATTGTTGATTCCCAAGTAACTGTTCACATAGACCATGCTGCTATTAAATATCTTATGGAAAAGAAAGATTCTAAACCTAGACTTATTCGATGGGTTCTCTTATTACAAGAATTTGATTTGCATATCATTGATAGAAAAGGAGCTGAAAACCCAGTAGCTGATAATTTATCTAGGCTTGAAAATGTGCTTGATGACCCACTACCTATTGATGATAGTTTTCTTGATGAGCAGTTAGCTGCAATAAATGTTTCTCATAGTACTCCTTGGTATGCTGACTATGCTAATTACATTGTTGCTAAATATTTACCACCTAGATGTACATACCAATAGAAGAAAAAAATCTTCTATGATTTAAGACATTGTTACTGATAAGGATTATGAATTCTCTGTTGATCCTGATATAATTACTTTGGTTGAATCTGATCCTTTTCATGGTTATGAATCTGAAACTGTTGTGGCACATCTTACTAAATTGAATGATATAGCCACCCTATTCACTAAAGATGAGAGAAGTCGTTACTTTTATATCCTTAAAATATTTCCGTTCTCATTAAAGGGTGATGCTAAGATATGGTTTAATTCTCTTGATCCTGGTTGTGTGCATAGTCCCCAGGATATGATTTATTACTTCTCTGCTAAATATTTCCCTGCTCATAAGAAACAAGCTGCTTTAAGAGATATATATAATTTTGTGCAAATTGAAGAAGAGAGTCTCCCACAAGCTTGGGGGAGGCTTCTCCAATTACTTAATGATTTGCCTGATCATCCTCTTAAGAAAAATGAAATACTTGATATCTTTTATAATGGACTAACCGATGCCTCTAGAGATTACTTGGATAGTTGTGATGGTTCTGTTTTCAGGGAAAGAACACCTGATGAAGCTGAAATTCTATCGAATAATATGTTGACAAATGAAAATAATTGGACACCTCCGGAACCAATTCCTGAGCCTATTCCTAAACCAACTCCGAAGAAGAGGGGTATTCTATTTCTCAGTCCTGAAGATATGCAAGAGGCAAAGAAATCTATGAAAGAAAAGGGTATTAAAGCTGAAGATGTTAAGAATTTACCTCCTATTGAAGAAATACATGGTCTTAATTTACCGCCTATTGAAGAAACATATAATCTTAATCCATTACCTATTGAAGAAACTCATGGTCTTGATAATCCGACACGGGTAGTAAAGGTAAATTCCCTTTGTAGATATGATAAAGCTGTAATCCCATTTACTAAAATTGCTAGCCCATGCTTAGATGAGTTTGATAAATTTATGGCTAAGCAAGAAGATTTTAATGCTTATTTTGGTAGACAATTGAAATACAATTCAAATATGCTTGGACACTTGGGTGATTATATGGCTAATGTCAAAGGTGAACTTAAACTTATTAGTAAACATGCTTCTATGGCTACCACTCAAGTAGAACAAACACTTAAAGCTCAAATGATTTGCTCAATGAATTGAATAGTAAAGATAATGATTATGCTATTAGAGTGGCTACTAGATCTGGTAGAATGACTCAGGAACCTTTGTATCCTGAAGGCCATCCTAAGAGAATTGAGCAAGATTCTCAGAGAAATAATATAGATGCACCTAGTTCTTCTAAAAAGAAGAAAAAGAAAAATGATAGGACTTTGCATGCTTCTAGTGAACCTATTGTTGAAACACCTGAGAATCCAAATAATATTTCTATTTCTGATGCTGAAACACAACCTGGTAATGAAACTGAAACTAGTGGTAATGCTAATAATAATGTTCATGATGATGCTCAACCTAGTAATAATAATGACATAGAAATTGAACCTTCTGTTGATCTTGATAACCCACAATCAAATAATCAACGTTATGATAAGAAAGATTTTGTTGCTAGGAAACATGGTAAAGAAAGAGAGCCATGGGTTCAGAAACCCATGCCTTTTCCTCCCAAACCATCCATGAAAAAGGATGATGAGGATTTTGAGCGCTTTGCTGAAATGATTAGACCTATCTTTTTGCGTATGCGATTAACTGATATGCTCAAAATGAATCCTTATGCTAAGTATATGAAAGTTACAAATAAAAGAAACATAACGGAAGCTGAAATTTCCACCATGCTTGCTAATTATACCTTTAAGGGTGGAATACCAAAGAAACTTGGAGATCCAGGAGTACCCACTATACCATGCTCCATTAAAAGAAACTATGTTAAAACTGCCTTATGTGATCTTGGAGCTGGTGTTAGTGTTATGCCTCTCTCTTTATATCGTAGACTTGATTTGAATAAGTTGACACCTACTGAAATATCTTTGCAAATGGCTGATAAATCAACTGCTATACCTGTCGGTATTTGTGAGGATGTGCCTGTTGTAGTTGCAAACGTTACTATTTTAACGGACTTTGTTATTCTTGATATTCCCGAGGACGATAGTATGTCTATTATTCTTGGAAGACCCTTTTTGAATACTGCAGGGGCTGTTATTGATTGCACTAAAGGCAATGTCACTTTTCATGTTAATGGTAATGAGCATACGGTACACTTTCCGAGGAAACAACCTCAAGTTCATAGTATCAACTCTATTGGAAAAATTCCATCGATTATATTTGGAGGTTTTGAATTTCCTCTTCCTACTATCAAGAAGAAATATGATATTCTTATTATTGGGGATGTGCATATCCCCGTTGAGGTAACATAGTGTTATTCGAAATTTCTCCGGTTCCATGTTATTCGGAATGAGTTCGTTAACAAGACTTGATCAACCTTGTTAGTGGATTCCTTTTGATGATCATGAGATGGATGAAACTAGAAGGCACAACCTTCTGTACCCCACTTTTACTTTCTGTTATTTATATTAAATAAAATAAAAATAAATATTTTTCTATCTGTTATCTGATTATCCGTGCAATATAAAAATACCCCGAAAATAAAAGTTCTCCAAATGCCCTGAAATTTAAATATGATTTTTTCTAGAATATTTGAGAATATTTGGCACTGAGAACACAGCAGGGGGGTCAACCACCTGCCCACGAGGGTGGAGGGCGCGCCCTACCCCCTGGGCGCCCCCCTGCCTCGTGGGCCCACGGTGGCCCTCCTCCACTTATCCTTTCACCCACACACTCCTTCTTCCTCCCCCAAACACGAATATCCAGCTCAAACCCGAGTCCAAGCTCGTTTTGCTGCCATTTTCGATCTCCTTGCTCAAAGCACCTCTCACAAAACTGCTTGGGGAGATTGTTCCTTGGTATGTGACTCCTCCATTGGTCCAATTAGTTTTTGTTCTAGTGCTTTATTCATTGCAAATTTTTGCTGCTTAGGTGACCCTGTTCTTGAGCTTGCATGTCAAATTTATATGGTCAATATTAGTTTTGAAGCATGATATAGGCCCTAGGCACTTGTAGGACTGGTTGCTATCAATATTATTGAGTTTGGTTTACTTTTATTTTGAAGTTACTAAAAAATTCAGAATTTTTCGAATATGATGAGGATATTATTGAGGGGCTTATCGAGCCAAAGCTCAAAGGAAAAGGCACCAAAGCCTAAGTATAATTTGCCGCGCATCGCGGAGGTTCGGGCGTGTGAATGGCCTTCCGAGGATTTCTTGAGAGCAGCCGGGATTTATGAAGATTTTCATGAATTGGCTCATAATGCAGGCCTCACCGCTTTCCTCCACGACCAATGCGATCAGTATCTCTTACTCACAAATACCTTTGTGCAAAACTTTCATTTTTATTCTAGGAACTCACCACCTACGGTGGAGTTTCATTTATATGATGAGCATAAGGAGATGTCACTTTATGATTTTTGTCGGATTTGTTTAGTCCCTGTTGAGGGCAAGACAGAAGAACCACATTGTGATGATGTGGAGGGATTTATTGATACTATCACTGTAGGGGAAACAAGGAAGGTTTCCGATGCACGAATCACTAGCATACATTTTCCTATTTTACGCTATTTTGCATTATTTGCTAGTCGTTGTTTAATTGGTCGCGGAAACTGTGGAAACCTTAGTATCCCTGATATTATTATTTTCTCCACAGTTTATACGGTGATAACTCTGTTAGTATGGGCGGCATTATTGCCAAACGGTTAAGTCTGAACCGTACAAAGGGCCCCATCTTTGGAGGCATCTATGCTTCACGCCTAGCTGCACATTTTAACATACCTATTAGGCATTATGAGAAGGAAGAAAAAGTGCTGCCTCGTGTTTATCTAGATTATAAAAGTATGGTGGCACATGATTTTATTGTTAAGAATAGGGAAGGAGAGCTTAAATATCAATTGTTCTTTAATAAACATCATCCTGAGACTATTACCCTGCCTGCTCCTTCTTTGTTTGATTTATCTGCAGGCCAGTACCTTGTTCCGTAGAGGCTATTCACGCCTACCGGAACCCTGCACCAGCCATGGAGCCAGAGCCGGAACCACAAGTTGATCCTTCACGACAGTCTAATTACCAGTGGGATCCGGAGATGATTGCCAGCCAGTGGCAATCGGAGTCTTCTCTTCTTCTCAGTACGACCCCAACTATTATATGGATATCCGCCAGGCCAGCCGTGGCCATAGACCAACTTAGGCCAAAAGCCTAAGCTTGGGGGAGTACATATTTCACCGACATTACATTTATGTTCACACACTCATTGCTAGATGTCGGTGCTCATACTTTTTCATTGTATCATCCATGCTAGTTTATTTTCCTTTTTATGCTTTCTTCTTGTGTGTTTAATAAACCTTAAGAAAAACCAAAAAAATTAGTTGTAGCTTTTAATTAGTTTACTTTCCATGCTTGTAGTAGTAATTAAAAAGAAAACCCAAAAAGATTTCCTGTTCTTCTTTTGCTTGTTGGGAGCTCCCGTGTAAATAGTTTTATTTCTTTTCTTTTCTTTGGGGGTCGATAGGAGAAGACCATAATTAAATTGTTGAAGTGGCTCTTGTATGCATTATTGTTGATCTGACAAAAGAGCCCATATTGCCTTGTCTTCTCCTGTTTATTGAATGCTTGCAGATTCCAGCTTAGTCCAATGCACGTGCACTATTATTATTATTCACATCGTTCGGTCGTGCAAGTGAAAGGCAATTATGATGATATATGATGGACTGGCTGAGATGAGAAAAACTGGTATGAACTCGACCTCTTTTGTTTTTGTAAATATGATTAGTTCATCGTTCCTGATTCAGCCTATTATGAATAAACATGTTTGCAATGACAACTAGAGATATAGTTTCTTGTGCCATGCTTGTATCTATTAAAATGGTTGTGATGTGGTATGATAAGGGTGGTATCCTCCTCTGAATGATTTAAGTGACTTGACTTGGCGCATGTTCACGCATGTAGTTGAAACAAAATCAACATAGCCTTCACGATATTTTATGTTCATGGTGGATTATATCCTACTCATGCTTGCATTCGGTGTTGATTAATTTTAATGCATGTTCATGACTGTTGTCGCTCTCTAGCTGGTCGCTTCCTAATGTTTTGCTAGCCTTCACCTGTACTAAGCGGGAATACTGCTTGTGCATCCAACTCAATAAAACCCCAAAGTTATTCCACATGAGTGCACTATACCTACCTATATACGGTATCTACCTGTCGTTCCAAGTAAATATATATGTGCCAAACTCTAAACCTTCAAATAAATATCATGTTTTGTATGCTCGAATAGCTCATGTATCAACTAGGGCTGTCCGTATCTTTTATGTTAGGCGGGTTATTCTCAAGAGGAGTGGACTCCGCTCCTCACTCACGAGATAAATGGCTGGTCACCGGGATGCCCAGTCCCATGCTTTATGCAAACTAAATCAAAATAATTGCAAACAAAACTCCCCCTGGGACTCTTGTTAGTTGGAGGCACTCGTTGTTTCGAGCAAGCCATGGATTGATGCTTGTTGGTGGAAGGGGGAGTATAAACTTTACCATTCTGTTTGGAACCGCCTATAATGTGTGTAGCATGGAAGATATCGCCATCTCTTGGTTGTTATGTTGACAATGAAAGTATACCGCTCAAAATATTATTCATCTCTATTGCAAAACTGAGCTCTGGCACCTCTACAAATCCCTGCTTCTCTATGCGAAGGGCCTATCCATTTACTTTTATGCTGAGTCATCATCCTCTTATTAAAAAGCACCAGTTGGAGAGCACCGCTGTCATTTGCATTCATTATTGTTAGTTTACATTGAGTATGACTTGACTGGATCTCTTTTACCATGAATTACAATGTCTAGTCAGTCATTGGTCTTTAAAGGTGCTCTGCATTTATGTTTTGCAGTCTCAGAAAGGGCTAGCGAGATACCATCTTGTTATATCATATTATGATTATTTTGAGAAAGTGTTGTCATCCGAGATTTATTATTATTGCTCGCTAGTTGATTATGCTATTGATATGAGGAAACTTGAGACCTAAGAGTTACTATGAATGTGGTTAGTTATAATCTTTGCTGAAAACTTGAATGTTGGCTTTACATATTGACAGCAACAAGAGCAAACAGAGTTTGTAAAAGTTTTTCTTTATCACTTTCAGTTTGTCAACTGAATTGCTTGAGGACAAGCAAAGGTTTAAGCTTGGGGGAGTTGATACGTCTCTGTCGTATCTACTTTCCAAACACTTTTGCCCTTGTTTTGGACTCTAACTTGCATGATTTGAATGGAACTAACCCGGACTGACGCTGTTTTCAGTAGAATTGCCATGGTGTTATTTATGTGTAGAAACAAACGTTCTCGGAATGACCTGAAACTTCACAGAGCAACTTTTTGGAAAATATAAAAAATACCTGCAAAAGATGAAGGCCATGGGCCCACCACCTCTCCACGAGGGCGGGGGGCGCGCCCCCTACCTCGTGGCCCCCCTGGAGCTCCTCCGACTCCAACTCCAACTCTATATATTGGGTTTCGAGGAGAAAAAAATCAGAGAGAAGGATTCATCACGTTTTACGATACGGAGCCACCGCCAAGCCCTAAAACCTCTCGGGAGGGCTGATCTGGAGTCCGTTCGGAACCACTTTTTTTATGATTGATGTTGCTATTACTTTTCTATGCTTAATGCTTGTCACTAGGGCCCGAGTGCCATGATTTCATATCTGAACCTATTATGTTTTCATCAATATATGAGAGTTCTAGATCCTATCTAGTCACCTATTATGTGTTATGATCCGTTAACCCCGAAGTGACAATAATCGAGATACTTACCGGTGATGACCGTAGTTTGAGGAGTTCATGTATTCACTATGTGTTAATGCTTTGTTCTGGTACCAAAAACATCACTTTTACTACTGTTACCTTTTGCTACTGATACCACTACTGTCATATTACTTTGCTACTAAATACTTTGCTGCAGATATTAAGTTTCCAGGTGTGGTTGAATTGACAACTCAGCTGCTAATACTGGAGAGTATTCTTTGGCTCCCCTTGTGTCGAATCAATAAATTTGGGTTGAATACTTTACCCTCGAAAATTGTTGCGATCCCCTATACTTGTGGGTTATCAAGAGGGAACTGCCTAAGCCTTGGCCAGCCTTCCTTCTTCCTCCATATAGCTCTAGGAGCAACCTTGTACTGTTACGTATAAACCACACTCGGCAGGACTAGGGGTGTTATCTCTCCGGAGAGCCCCGAACCTGGGCATGTCTTGCGTCCCACGCTCGCTCATGCCGACCTCGCCTCTGGAGCCCACTGGTGCCCTCGAGGCTCCTCCTCTCTTCAGCCATCCCATGTCATATGCCGTGCGCCCACCACAACAGTTAAACCCCACAGGAGCCCTCATGCATACATGCACGGTCCTCGGCGGAAGCAAGATCATCTCCTCCCACTCACACACACACACACACACCTAGCTAGCAACAACTGAGGAGAGGGAAATGCCTAAGCCTTGGCCAGCCTTCCTTCTTCCTCATACAACTCTAGGAGCAACCCTGTACTGTTACGTATAAACCACACTCGGCAGGACTAGGGGTGTTATCTCTCCGGAGAGCCCCAAACCTGGGTATATCTTGCTTCCCGTGCTCGCTCATTCCGACCTTGCCTCTGGAGCCCACCAGTGCCCTTGAGACTCCTCCTCTATTCAGCCATCCCATGGCATCTGCCGCGCACCCACCACGACAGAGAGAGAGAGAAGACGCCATCTAGCTACGAGCTATGGACCCGTAGGTCTGAGGTAAACTACTCATGCTTCATCGGAAGGGCAATAGAGTTGATGTAGATGCCCTCCATGATCGAATCGCCCTCCGGAAGGATGCTGGAAAAGGCCCCAAGATGGGATCTGAAGGTAACAGAAGGTAGCGGCAGCGAAAAACTATTTTCGTGGACTCCCTGAGGGTTTTGGAATATATGTGAATATATAGGACAAAGAACTAGGTAAGGAAGGTCCCAAGGGGCCCATAAGGTAGGGCCCCCCTAGGGTGCGCCCTCCACCCTTGCTGCCGCCTCGTGGCTCTTCTGACTTGGACTCCAAGTCCCCTGGGTGTCTTCTGGTCCATAAAAAATCATCATGAAGTTTCATTGCGTTTGGACTTCGTTTGATATTCCTTTTCTGCGAAACTCAAAAACAAGGAAAAAACTGAAACTGGCACTAGGCTCTAGATTAATAAGTTAGTCCCCAAAATAATATAAAATAGCATATAAATGCATATAAAACATCCAAAACAGATAATATAATAGGATGGAACAATAAAAGGTTATAGATACATTGGAGATGGATCAAGTATCCCCAAGCTTAATTCCTGCTCGTCTTCGAGTAGGTAAATGATAAGAACAAAAAAATTGATGTGGATGAAGGAAATATGCCATAGAGGCAATAATAAAGTTATTATTTATTTCCTTATATCATGATAAATGTTTATTATTCATGCTAGAATTGTATTAACCGAAAACATAATACATGTGTGAATACATAGACAAACAGAGTGTCACTAGTATGCCTCTACTTGACTAGCTCGTTGATCAAAGATGGTTATGTTTCCTAACCATAGACATGAGTTGTCATTTGATAAACGGGATCACATCATTAGGAGAATAATGTGATTGACTTGACCCATTTCGTTAGCTTAGCACTTGATCGTTTTAGTTTACTGCTATTGCTTTCTTCATGACTTATACATGTTCCTATGACTATGAGATTATGCAACTCCCGATTACCGGAGGAACACTTTGTGTGCTACCAAACGTCAGAACGTAACTGGGTGATTATAAAGGTGCTCTACAGATGTCTCCAATGGTACTTGTTGAGTTGGCATAGATCAAGATTAGGATTTGTCACTCCGATTGTCGGAGAGGTATCTCTGGGCCCACTCGGTAATGCACATCACTATAAGCCTTGCAAGCATTGTAACTAATGAGTTAGATGCGGGATGATGTATTACGGAACGAGTAAAAGATACTTGCCAGTAACGAGATTGAACTAGGTATTGAGATACCGACGATTGAATCTCGGGCAAGTAACATACCGATGACAAAGGGAACAACGTATGTTGTTATGCAGTTTGACCGATAAAGATCTTCGTAGAATATGTGGGAGCCAATATGAACATCCAGGTTCCACTATTAGTTATTGAGTGGAGACGTGACTCGGTCATGTCTACATAGTTCTCGAACCCGTAGGGTCCGCATAATTAAGGTTCGGTGACGATCGGTATTATGAGTTTTTGTGTTTTGATGTAATGAAGGTAGTTCGGAGTCCCAGATATGATCACGGACATGACGAGGACTCTCGAAATGGTCGAGATGTAAAGATCGATATATTGTACGACTATATTCAGACACCGGAAGTGTTTTGGGTGATTTCAGAGAAAACCGGAGTGCCAGAGGGTTACCGGAACCCCCCGGGAGAAAAAATGGGCCTTATGGGACTTAGTGGAGAGAGAGGGGGCTGGCCTAGGGCAGGCCGCGCGCCCCTTACCCTCTGGTCCGAATTGGACTAGGAGAGGGGGGCGGCGCCCCCTTTCCTTCTCCCTCTCCCCCTTCCTTTCCCCCCTCCTAGTAGGAGTAGGAAAGAGGGGAGTCCTACTCCTACTAGGAGGAGGACTCCTCCTCCTGGCGCGCCATAGAGGGCCGGCCGGCCTCCCCCCTTGCTCCTTTATATATGGGGGCAGCGGTACCTCTAGACACACAAGTTGATCATTGATCCCTTAGCCGTGTGTGGTGCCCCCCTCCACCATAATCCACCTCGATTATATCGTAGCGGTGCTTAGGCGAAGCCCTGCGTCGGTAGCAACATCATCACCGTCATCACGCCGTCGTGCTAACGGAACTCTCCCGTGAATCTCTGCTGGATCGGAGTTCGTGGGACGTCATTGAGCTGAACGTGTGCTGAACTCGGAGGTGCCATGCGTTCGGTACTTGGATCGGTCGGATCGTGAAGACGTTCGACTACATCAACCACGTTCTCATAACGCTTCCGCTTACGGTCTACGAGGGTACATGGACGATACTCTTCCCTCTAGTTGCTATGCATCACCATGATCTTGCGTGTGCGTAGGAATTTTTTTTGAAATTACTATGTTCCCCAACAGTGGCATCCGAGCCAGGTTTATGCGTAGATGTTATATGCACGAGTAGAAAACAAGTGAGTTGTGGGCGATACAAGTCATACTGCTTACCAGCATGTCATACTTTTGTTCAGCGGTATTGTTGGATGAAGCGGCCCGGACCGACGTTATGCGTACGCCTACGCGAGACTAGTTCTACCGACGTGCTTTGCACACAGGTGGCTGGCGGGTGTCAGTTTCTCCAACTTTAGTTGAACCGAGTGTGGCTACGCCCGGTCCTTGCGAAGGTTAAAACAGCACTAACTTGACAAACTATCGTTGTGGTTTTGATGCGTAGGTAAGAACGGTTCTTGCTCAGCCCGTAGTAGCCACGTAAAACTTGGAACAACAAAGTAGAGGACGTCTAACTTGTTTTTGCAGGGCATGTTGTGATGTGATATGGTCAAGACATGATGCTATATTTTTTGTATGAGATGATCATGTTTTGTAACCGAGTTATCGGCAACTGGCAGGAGCCATATGGTTGTCGCTTTACTGTATGCAATGCAATCGCCCTATAATTGCTTTACTTTATCACTAAGCGGTAGCGATAGTCGTAGAAGCAATAATTGGCGAGACGACAACGATGCTACGATGGAGATCAAGGTGTCACGCCGGTGATTATGGTGATCATGACGGTGCTTCGGAGATGGAGATCACAAGCACAATATGATAATGGCCATATCATATCACTTATATTGATTGCATGTGATGTTTATCTTTTATGCATCTTATTTCGCTTAGATCGACGGTAGCATTATAAGATGATCTCTCACTAAATTTCAAGGTACAAGTGTTCTCCCTGAGTATGCACCATTGTGAAAGTTCATCGTGCCGAGACACCACATGATGATCGGGTGTGATAAGCTCTACGTTCACATACAATGGGTGCAAGCCAGTTTTGCACATGCAGAATACTCGGGTTAAACTTGACGAGCCTAGCATATGCAGATATGGCCTCGGAACACTGGAGACCGGAAGGTCGAGCGTGAATCATATAGGAGATATGATCAACATATTGATGTTCACCATTTAAAACTACTCCATCTCACGTGATGATCGGACATGGTTTAGTTGATATGGATCACGTGATCACTTAGATGATTAGAGGGATGTCTATCTAAGTGGGAGTTCTTTAATAATTTGATTAACTGAACCTTAATTTATCATGAACTTAGTACCTGATAGTATTTTGCATGCCTATGTTATTGTAGATAGGTGGCCCGTGTTGTTGTTCCATTGAATTTTAATGCGTTCCTTGAGAAAGCAAAGTTGAAAGATGATGGTAGCAATTACACGGACTGGGTCTGTAACTTGAGGGTTATCCTCATTGCTACACAGAAGAATTACGTCCTGGAAGCACCGCTAGGTGCCAAACCTGCTGCAGGAGCAACAACAGATGTTATGAACGTCTGGCAGAGCAAAGCTGATGACTACTCGATAGTTCAGTGTGCCATGCTTTACGGTTTAGAACCGGGACTTCAACGACGTTTTGAACGTCATGGAGCATATGAGATGTTCCAGGAGTTGAAGTTAATATTTCAACCAAATGCCTGGTTTGAGAGATATGAAGTCTCTAATAAGTTCTACAGCTGTAAGATGGAAGAGAATAATTTTGTCAGTGAACATCTACTCAGAATGTCTGGGTACCATAACCACTTGACTCAACTGGGAGTTAATCTTCCTGTTGATAGTGTCATCGACAGAGTTCTTCAATCACTGCCACCAATCTACAATAACTTCGTGATGAACTATAACATGCAAGGGATGAATAAAACAATTCCCGAGCTCTTCACAATGCTAAAGGCTGCGGAGGTAGAAATCTAGAAGGAGCATCAAGTGTTGATGGTTAACAAGACCACCAGTTTCAAGAAAAAGGGTAAAGGGAAGAACAAAGGGAACTTCAAGAAGAACGGCAAACAAGTTGCTGCTCAAGAGAAGAAACCCAAGTCTGGACCTAAGCCTGAGACTGAGTGCTTCCACTACAAACAGACTGGTCACTGGAAGCGGAACTGCCCCAAGTATTTGGCGGATAAGAAGGATGGCAAGGTGAACAAAGGTATATGTGATATACATGTTATTGATGTGTACCTTACTAGAGCTCGCAGTAGCACCTGGGTATTTGATACTGGTTCTGTTGCTAATATTTGCAACTCGAAATAGGGACTACGGATTAAGCGAAGATTGGCAAAGGACGAGGTGACGATGCGCGTGGGAATTGGTTCCAAAGTCGATGTGATCGCAGTCGACACGCTACCTCTACCTCTACCTTCGGGATTAATATTAGACCTAAATAATTGTTATTTGGTGCCAGCGTTGAGCATGAACATTATATCTGGATCTTGTTTGATGCGAGACGGTTATTCATTTAAATCAGAGAATAACGGTCGTTCTATTTATATGAGTAATATCTTTTATGGTCATGCACCCTTAAAGAGTGGTCTATTCTTTTTGAATCTCGATAGTGGAGATACACATATTCATAGTATTGAAGCTAAAAGATGCAGAGTTGATAATGATAGTGCAACTTATTTTTGGCACTGTCATTTAGGTCATATTGGTATAAAGCGCATGAAGAAACTCCATTCTGATGGACTTTTGGAATCACTTGATTATGGATCACTTTGTATTTGCAAACCATGCCTCATGGGCAATATGACTAAAACGTCGTTCTCTTGAACTATGGAGCGAGCAACAGATTTGTTGGAAATCATACATACTGATGTATGTGGTCTGATGAATATTGAGGCTCGCGGCGGGTATAATTATTTTCTCACCTTCACATATGATTTGAGCAGATATGGGTATATCTACTTGATGAAACATAAGTCTGAAATAATTGAAAAGTTCAAAGAATTTTAGAGTAAAGTGGAAAATCATCGTAACAAGAAAATAAAGTTTCTACGATCTAATCGTGGAGGAGAATATTTGAGTTACGAGTTTAGTCTTCATTTGAAACAATGCGGAATAGTTTCGCAACTCACGCGACCCGGAACACCACAACGTAATGGTGTGTCCGAAAGTCATAATCGTACTTTACTAGATATGGTGCAATCTATGGTGTCTCTTACTGATTTACCGCTATCGTTTTGGGGTTATGCTTTAGAGACGGCCGCATTCACGTTAAATAGGGCACCATCTAAATCCATTGAGACGACTCCTTATGAACTATGGTTTGGCAAGAAACCGAAGTTGTCGTTTCTTAAAGTTTGGGGCTGCGATGCTTATGTGAAAAAGCTTCAACCTGATAAGCTCGAACCCAGATCAAAGAAATGTGTCTTCATAGGATACCCAAAAGAGATAGTTGGGTACACTTTCCATCACAGATCCGAAGGCAAGACTTTTGTTGCTAAGAATGGATCCTTTCTAGAGAAGGAGTTTCTCTCGAAAGGAGTGGGAGGAAAGTAGAACTTGATGAGGTAACTGTACCTGCTCCCTTATTGGAAAGTAGTTCATCACAGAAACCGGTTCCTGTGACATCTACACAAATTAGTGAGGAACCTAATGATGATGATCATGAAACTTCAGAAAAAGTTACTACCGAACCTCGTAGGTCAACCAAAGTAAGATCCGCACCAGAGTGGTATGGTAATCCTGTTCTGGAGGTCATGTTACTAGACCATGACGAACCTACGAACTATGAGGAAGCGATGATGAGCCCAGATTCCGCAAAATGGCTTGAGGCCATGAAATCTGAAATGGGATCCATGTATGAGAACAAAGTGTGGACTTTGGTTGACTTGCCGATGATCGGCAAGCCATCGAGAATAAATTGATCTTCAAGAAGAAGACAGATGCTGATGGTAATGTTACTGTCTATAAAGCTCAACTTGTCATGAAAGGTTTTCGACAAGTTCAAGGAGTTGACTACGATGAGACCTTATCACCCGTAGTGATGCTTATGTCCGTCCGAATCATGTTAGCTATTGCCGCATTTTATGATTATGAAATTTGGCAAATGGATGTAAAGACTGCATACCTGAATGGATTTCTGGAAGAAGAGTTGTATATGATGCAACCTGAAGGTTTTATCGATTCAAAGGGTGCTAACAAAGTGTGCAAGCTCCAGCGATCCATTTATGGACCGGTGCAAGCTTCTCGGAGTTGGAATAAACGTTTTGATAGTGTGATCAAAGCATATGGTTTCATACAGACTTTTGGAGAGCCTGTATTTACAAGAAAGTGAGTGGGAGCTCTGTAGCATTTCTAATATTATATGTGGATGACATATTGTTGATTGGAAATGATATAGAATTTCTGGATAGCATAAAAGGATATTTGAATAAGAGCTTTTCAATGAAAGACCTCGGTGAAGCTGATTACATATTGGGCATCAAGATCTATAGAGATAGATCAAGACGCTTAATTGGACTTTCACAAAGCACATACCTTGATAAAGTTTTGAAGAAGTTCAAAATGGATCAGGCAAAGAAAGGGCTCTTACCTGTGTTACAAGGTGTGAAGTTGAGTAAGACTCAATGCCCGACCAATGCAGAAAATAGAGAGAAAATGAAAGATGTTCCCTATGCTTCAGCAATAGGCTCTATCATGTATGCAATGTTGTGTACCAGACCTAATGTGTGCCTTGCTATTAGTTTAGCAGGGAGGTTCCAAAGTAATCCAGGAGTGGATCACTGGACAACGGTCAAGAACATCCTGAAATACCTGAAAATGGCTAAGGATATGTTTCTCGTATATGGAGGTGACGAAGAGCTCATCGTAAATGGTTACATTGATGCAAGCTTTGACACTAATCCGGACGATTCTAAATCGCAAACCGGATACGTGTTTATATTGAATGGTGGAGCTGTCAGTTGGAGCAGTTCTAAACAAAGCGTCATGGCGGGATCTATGTGTGAAGCGGAGTACATTGCTGCTTCGGTAGCAGCGAATGAAGAAGTCTGGATGAAGGAGTTCATATCCGATCTAGGTGTCATACCTAGTGCATCAGGTCCAGTGAAAATCTTTTGTGACAATACTGGTGCAATTGCCTTGGCAAAGGAATCCAGATTTCACAAGAGAACCAAGCACATCAAGAGATGCTTCAATTCCATCCGCGATCAAGTCCAGGTGGGAGACATAGAGATTTGCAAGATACATACGTAACTGAATGTTGTAGACCCGTTGACTAAGCCTCTCTCACGAGCAAAAGATGATCAGCACCAAGACTCCATGGGTGTTAGAATCGTTACTGTGTAATCTAAATTATTGACTCTAGTGCAAGTGGGAGACTGAAGTAAATATGCCCTAGAGGCAATAATAAAGTTGTTATTTATTTCCTTATATAATGATAAATGTTTATTATTCATGCTAGAATTGTATTAACTGGAAACATAATACATGTGTGAATACATAGACAAACAGAGTGTCACTAGTATGCCTCTACTTGACTAGCTCGTTGATCAAAGATGGTTATGTTTCCTAACCATAGACATGAGTCGTCATTTGATAAACGGGATCACATCATTAGGAGAATGATGTGATTGACTTGATCCATTTTGTTAGCTTAGCACTTGATTGTTTTAGTTTACTGCTATTGCTTTCTTCATGACTTATACATGTTCCTATGACTATGAGATTATGCAACTCCCGATTACCGGAGGAACACTTTGTGTGCTACCAAAACGTCACAACGTAACTGGGTGATTATAAAGGTGCTCTACAGGTGTCTCCAATGGTACTTGTTGAGTTGGCATTGATCAAGATTAGGATTTGTCACTCCGATTGTCGGAGAGGTATCTCTAGGCCCACTCGGTAATGCACATCACTATAAGCCTTGCAAGCATTGTAACTAATGAGTTAGTTGTGGGATGATGTATTACGGAATGAGTAAACGAGACTTGCCGGTAACGAGATTGAACTAGGTATTGAGATACCGACGATCGAATCTCAGGCAAGTAACATACCGATGACAAAGGGAACAACGTATGTTGTTATGCGGTTTGACCGATAAAGATCTTCGTAGAATATGTGGGAGCCAATATGAACATCTAGGTTCCGCTATTGGTTATTGACCGGAGATGTGTCTCGGTCATGTCTACATAGTTCTCGAACCCGTTGGGTCCGCACGCCTAAAGTTCGGTGACGATCGGTATTATGAGTTTTTGTGTTTTGATGTACCGAAGGTAGTTCGGAGTCCTGGATATGATCACGGACATGATGAGGAGTCTCGAAATGGTCGAGATGTAAAGATCGATATATTGTACGACTATATTCGGACACCGCAAGTGTTCTGGGTGATTTTGGAGAAAACCGGAGTGCCGGAGGGTTACCGGAACCCCCGGGAGAAATAATGGGCCTTATGGGCCTTAGTGGAGAGAGAGAGGGCTGGCCTAGGGCAGGTCGCGCACCCCTTCCCATCTGGTCCGAATTGGACTAGGAGAGGGGGCGGCACCCCCCTTTCCTTCTCCCTCTCCCCCTTCCTTTCCCCCTCCTAGTAGGAGTAGGAAAGAGGGGAGTCCTACTCCCACTAGGAGGAGGACTCCTCCTCCTGGCGCGCCATAGAGGGCCGGCCGGCCTCCCCCCTTGCTCCTTTATATACGGGGGCAGGGGGCACCTCTATACACAAAAGTTGATCATTGATCCCTTAGCCATGTGCGGTGCCCCCCTCCACCATAATCCACCTCGATTATATCGTAGCGGTGCTTAGGCGAAGCCCTGCGTTGGTAGCAGCATCATCACCGTCATCACACCGTCGTGCTAACAGAACTCTCTCGTGAAGCCCTGCTGGATCGGAGTTCGTGGGACGTCATCGCGCTGAACGTGTGCTAAACTCGGAGGTGCCGTGCGTTTGGTACTTGGATCGGTCCGATGGTGAAGACGTTCGACTACATCAACCGCGTTCTCATAACGCTTCCGCTTGCGGTCTACGAGGGTACGCGGACGATACTCTTCCCTCTCGTTGCTATGCATCACCATGATCTTGCGTGTGTGTAGGAATTTTTTTGAGATTACTACGTTCCCCAACGGTGGAATGCTACCTAACATATTTATCCATGTAATTTTCTTCATTGTGGCATGAATGTTCAGATCCATAAGATTCAAAACAAAAGTTTAATATAGACATAAAAACAATAATACTTCAAGCATACTAATAAAGGAATCATGTATTCTCAAAATAACATGGCCAAAGAAAGTTATCCCTACAAAATCATATAGTCTGGCTATGCTCCATCTTCATCACACAAAGTATTAAAATCATGCACTACCCCGATGACAAGCCAAGAAATTGTTTCATGCTTTTGATGTTCTCAAACTTTTTCAACTTTCATGCAATACATGAGTGTGAGCCATGGATATGGCACTATAGGTGGAATAGAAGATGGTGGTTGTGGGGAAGACAAAAGGAAGGAGATAGTCTCACATCAACTTGGCGTATCAACGGGCTATGGAGAAGCCCATCAACAGATGTCAATGTGAGTGAGTAGGGATTGCCATGCAACGGATGGACTAGAGCTATAAGTTTATGAAAGCTCAAAAAGAAACTAAGTGGGTGTGCATCCAACTCGCTTGCTCACGAAGACCTAGGGCAATTTGAGGAAGCCCATAATTTGAATATACAAGCCAAGTTCTATAATTTAAAATTCCCACTAGTATATGAAAGTGACAACATAGGAGACTCTCTATCATGAAGATCATGGTGCTACTATGAAGCACAAGTGTGGAAAAAGGATAGTAACATTGCTCCTTCTCTATTTTCTCTCATTTTTTATCTTTTTTATCATTTTGGTGGGCTTCTTGGCCTCTTTTATTTTTTGTAAAGTCCGGAGACTCATCCCAACTTATGAGGGAATCATAGCTTCCATCATCCTTTCCTCACATGGGACAATGCTCTAATAATGATGATCACCACACTTTTATTTACTTACAACTCAAGAATTACAACTCGACACTTAAAACAAAATATGACTCTATATGAATGCCTCTGGCAGTATACTAGGACGTGGAATGATCTAGCTGTTGGGGAACGTAGCAGAATTTTAAAATTTTCTATGCATCACCAAGATCAATCTATGGATTCATCTAGCAACAAGGGAGAGGGGAGTGCATCTACATACCCTTGTAGATCGCGCGCGGAAGCGTTCAAGAGAACGGGGTTGATAGAGTCATACTCGTCGTGATCCAAATCACCGATGACCTAGTGCCGAACGGACGGCACCTCCGCGTTCACCACACGTACGGTTGGGAAGACGTCTCCTCCAACTTGATCCAGCAAGGGGGAAGGAGAGGTTGATGGAGATCCAGCAGCATGACAGCGTGGTGGTGGAAACTACGACGATCTCAGCAGGGCTTCGCCGAGCACTACGAGAAGGAGAGGCGTCACGGGAGGGAGAGGGAGGCGCCAGGGGTTGGGGTGCGGCTGCCCTCCCTCCCCCCACTATTTATAGGACCCCTAGGGGGGGCTCCGGCCCTAGGAGATTGAATCTCCAAGGGGGGAGGCGGCCAAGGGGGGTGGAGTGCCCCCCAAGCCAAGTGGGGCGCCCCTACCCCTAGGGTTTCCAACCCTAGGCACAGGGGAGGCCCATGGGGGGTGCACAGCCCATCTGGGGCTGGTTCCCCTCCCACTTCAGCCCATGGGGCCCTCCGGGATAGGTGGCCCCACCCGGTGGTCCCGGTACAATACCGATTACCCCGAAAACCTTCCCGATGGCCGAAACTTGACTTCCTATATATAAATCTTCACCTCCGGACCAATCCGGAACTCCTCGTGACGTCCGGAATCTCATCCGGGACTCCGAACAACTTTTGGGTTACCGTATACTAATATCTCAACAACCCTAGTGTCACCGAACCTTAAGTGTGTAGACCCTACGGGTTCGGGAGACACGCAGACATGACCGAGACGACTCTCCGGTCAATAACCAACAGCAGGATCTGGATACCCATGTTGGCTCCCACATGTTCCTCGATGATCTCTTCGGATGAACCACGATGTCGAGGATTCGATAAATCCCGTATGCAATTCCCTTTGTCAATCGGTACGTTACTTGCCCGAGACTCGATCGTCGGTATCCCAATACCTCGTTCAATCTCGTTACCGGCAAGTCACTTTACTCGTACCGTAATGCATGATCCCGTGATCAACCACTTGGTCACATTGAGCTCATCATGATGATGCATTACCGAGTGGGCCCAGAGATACCTCTCCGTCATACGGAGTGACAAATCCCAGTCTAGATTCGTGCCAACCCAACAGACACTTTCGGAGATACCCATAGTGTACCTTTATAGTCACCCAGTTACGTTGTGACGTTTGGCACACCCAAAGCACTCCTACGGTATCCGGGAGTTTCACAATCTCATGGTCTAAGGAAATGATACTTGACATTCGGGAAAGCTATAGCAAACGAACTACACGATCTTTGAGCTATGTCGTGATCAACCACTTGGTCACATTGAGGTCATTATGATGATGCATTACCGAGTGGGCCCAGAGATACCTCTCCGTCATACGGAGTGACAAAACCCAGTCTTGATTCGTGCCAACCCAACAGACACTTTCGGAGATACCCGTAGTGTACCTTTATAGTCACCCAGTTACGTTGTGACGTTTGGCACACCCAAAGCACTCCTACGGTATCCGGGAGTTGCACAATCTCATGGTCTAAGGAAATGATACTTGACATTCGGAAAAGCTATAGCAAACGAACTACACGATCTTTGAGCTATGCTTAGGATTGGGTCTTGTCCATCACATCATTCTCCTAATGATGTGATCCTATTATCAATGACATCCAATGCCCATAGTCAGGAAACCATGACTATTTTTTGATCAATGAGCTAGTCAACTAGAGGCTCACTAGGGACGTGTTGTGGTCTGTGTATTCACACATGTATTACGATTTCCGGATAACACAATTATAGCATGAACAATAGACAATTATCACGAACAAAGAAATATAATAATAACCATTTTATTATTGCCTCTAGGGCATATTTCCAACAGTCTCCCACTTGCACTAGAGTCAATAGTCTAGTTACATTGTGATGAATCAAACACCTATGCAGTTCTGGTGTTGATCATGTTTTGCTCTAGGGAGAGGTTTAGTCAACGGATCTGCCACATTCAGGTCCGTATGTACTTCACAAATATCTATGTCTCCATTTTGAACACTTTCACGAATGGAGTTGAAGCGACGCTTGATATGCCTGGTCTTCCTGTGAAACCTGGGCTCCTTGGCAAGGGCAATAGCTCCAGTGTTGTCACAGAAGAGATTCATCGGGCCCGACGCATTGGGTATGACTCCTAGGTCGGTAATGAACTCCTTAACCCAGATTGCCTCTTGTGCTGCCTCTGAGGTTGCCATGTACTCCGCTTCACATGTAGATCCTGCCACAACGCTTTGCTTGCAACTGCACCAGCTTACTGCCCCACCATTCAAAATATACATGTATCCGGTTTGTGACTTAGAGTCATCCAGATCTGTGTCGAAGCTAGCATCAACGTAACCCTTTACGACGAGCTCTTCGTCACCTCCATAAACGAGAAACATATCCTTAGTCCTCTTCACGTACTTCAGGATATTCTTGACCGCTGTCCAGTGTTCCATGCCGGGATTACTTTGGTACCTTCCTACCAAACTTACGGCAAGGTTTACATCAGGTCTGGTACACAGCATAGCATACATGATAGACCCTATGGCCGAGGCATAGGGGACGACACTCATCTTTTCTCTATCTTCTGCCGTGGTCGGGCATTGAGCCGTGCTCAATCTCGTACCTTGCAATACAGGCAAGAACCCCTTCTTTGACTGATCCATATTGAACTTCTTCAATATCTTGTCAAGGTACGTACTCTGTGAAAGACCAATGAGGCGTCTCGATCTATCTCTATAGATCTTGATGCCAAATATGTAAGCAGCTTCTCCAAGATCCTTCATTGAAAAACACTTGTTCAAGTAGGCCTTTATGCTTTCCAAGAATTCTATATCATTTCCCATCAACAGTATGTCATCCACATACAATATGTGAAATGCTACAGAGCTCCCACTCACTTTCTTGTAAATGCAGGATTCTCCATAAGTCTGCGTAAACCCAAACGCTTTGATCATCTCATCAAAACGAATGTTCTAACTCCGAGATTCTTGCACCAGCCCATAAATCGAGCATTGGAGCTTGCACACCTTGTCAGCATTCTTAGGATCGACAAAACCTTCCGGCTGCATCATATACAATTCTTCCTTAAGGAAACCATTAAGGAATGCCGTTTGGACATCCATTTGCCATATCTCATAATCATAGAATGCGGCAATTGCTAACATGATTCGGATGGACTTCAGCTTCGCTACGGGTGAGTAAGTCTCATCGTAGTCAACCCCTTGAACTTGTCGATAACCCTTAGCGACAAGCCGAGCTTTATAGATGATCACATTACCATCCGCGTCAGTCTTCTTCTTAAAGATCCATTTATTCTCTATGGCTCGCCGATCATCGAGCAAGTCAGTCAAAGTCCATATTTCATTTTCATACATGGATCCTATCTCGGATTTCATGGCTTCCAGCCATTTGTTGGAATCTGGGCCCGCCATCGCTTCTTCATAGTTCGAAGGTTCACCGTTGTCTAACAACATGATTTCCAAGACAGGGTTGCCGTACCACTCTGGTGCGGAACGTGTCCTCATGGACCTACGAAGTTCAGTAGCAACTTGATCTGAAGTTTCATGATCATCATCATTAACTTCCTCTCTAGTCGGTGCAGGCACCTCAGGAACATTTTCTTGAGCTACGCCACTTACCGGTTCAAGAGGTAATACTTCATCAAGTTCTACTTTCCTCCCACTTATTTCTTTCGAGAGAAACTCTTTCTCTAGAAAGGACCCATTCTTGGCAACAAAGATCTTGCCTTCGGATCTGAGGTAGCAGGTATACCCAATAGTTTCTTTAGGGTATCCTATGAAGACGCATCTTTCTGATTTGGGTTCAAGCTTTTCAGGTTGAAGTTTCTTGACATAAGCATCGCATCCCCAAACTTTTAGAAATGATAGCTTAGGTTTCTTCCCAAACCATAATTCATATGGTGTCGTCTCAACGGATTTTGACGGAGCCCTATTTAAAGTGAATGCGGCAGTCTCTAAAGCATAGCCCCAAAATGACAGCGGTAGATCGGTAAGAGACATCATAGATCACACCATGTCCAATAGAGTGCGATTACGACGTTCGGACACACCATTACGCCGAGGTGTTCCAGGCGGTGTGAGTTGTGAAACTATTCCACATTTCCTTAAGTGTGTGCCAAATTCGTGACTCAAGTATTCTCCCCCACGATCTGATCGCAAGAACTTGATTTTCCTGTCACGTTGATTCTCGACCTCACTCTGAAATTCCTTGAACTTTTCAAAGGTCTCAGACTTGTGTTTCATTAAGTAGACATATCCATATCTACTCAAGTCATCAGTGAGGGTGAGAACATAACGATAGCCACCGCGAGCCTCAACACTCATTGGACCGCACACATCAGTATGTATGATTTCCAATAAGTTGGTTGCTCGCTCCATTGTTCCTCAGAACGGAGTCTTGGTCATTTTACCCATGAGGCATGGTTCGCACGTGTCAAATGATTCGTAATCAAGAGACTCCAAAAGTCCATCTGCATGGAGCTTCTTCATGCGTTTGACACCTATGTGACCAAGACGGCAGTGCCACAAGTATGTGGGACTATCATTATCAACCTTACATCTTTTGGTATTCACACTATGAATATGTGTAACATTACGCTCGAGATTCATTAAGAATAAACCATTCACCAGTGGAGCATGACCATAAAACATATCTCTCATATAAATAGAACAACCATTATTCTCGGATTTAAATGAGTAGCCATCTCGAATTAAACGAGATCCTACAATGTTCATGCTCAAAGATGGCACTAAATAACAATTATTGAGGTTTAAAACTAACCCCGTAGGTAAATGTAGAGGTAGCGTGCCGACGACGATCACATCGACCTTGGAACCATTCCCGACGCGCATCGTCACCTCGTCCTTCGCCAGTCTCCGCTTATTCCGCAGCTCCTGCTTTGAGTTACAAATGTGAGCAACCGCACCGATATCAAATACCCAGGAGCTACTACGAGTACTGGTAAGGTACACATCAATTACATGTATATCACATATACCTTTAGTGTTGTCGGCCTTCTTGTCCGCTAAGTATTTGGGGCAGTTCCGCTTCTAGTGACCACTTCCCTTGCAATAAATACACTCAGTCTCGGGCTTGGGTCCATTCTTTGGCTTCTTCTCGGCAGCTTGCTTACCGGGCACGGCAACTCCCTTGCCGTCCTTCTTGAAGTTCTTTTTACCCTTGCCTTTCTTAAACTTAGTGGTTTTATTCACCGTCAACACTTGATGTTCCTTTTTGATTTCCACCTCTGCTGATTTCAGCATCGAATATACCTCAGGAATGGTCTTTTCCATCCCATGCATATTGAAGTTCATCACAAAGCTCCTGTAGCTCGGTGGAAGCGACTGAAGGATTATGTCAATGACCGCGTCATCCGGGAGATTAACTCCCAGCTGAGTCAAGGGGTTATGCAACCCAGACATTTTGAGTATGTGCTCACTGACAGAACTGTTTTCCTCCATCTTACAACTGAAGAACTTGTCGGAGACTTCATATCTCTCGACCCGGGCATGAGCTTGGAAAACCATTTTCAGCTCTTCGAACATCTCATATGCTCCGTGTCGCTCAAAACGCTTTTGGAGCCCCGGTTCTAAGCTGTAAAGCATGCCGCACTAAACGAGGGAGTAATCATCAGCACGTGACTGCCAAGCGTTCATAACGTCTTGGTTCTCTGGGATGGGTGCGTCACCTAGCGGTGCTTCTAGGACATAATCTTTCTTGGCAGCTATGAGGATGATCCTTAGGTTCCGGACCCAGTCCGTATAGTTGCTGCCATCATCTTTCAGCTTGGTATTCTCTAGGAACGCGTTGAAGTTGAGGGCAACATTAGCTTGGGCCATTTGATCTACAAGACATAGTGTAAAGATTTTAGACTAAGTTCATGATAATTAAGTTCATCTAATCAAATTATTCAATGAACTCCCACTTAGATAGACATCCCTCTAGTCATCTAAGTGAAACATGATCCGAGTCAACTAGGCCGTGTCCGATCATCACGTGAGACGGACTAGTCAACATCGGTGAACATCTTCATGTTGATCGTATCTTCTATACGACTCATGCTCGACCTTTCGGTCTTCCGTGTTCCGAGGCCATGTCTGTACATGCTAGGCTCGTCAAGTTAACCTAAGTGTATTGCGTGTGTAAATCTGGCTTACACCCGTTGTATTCGAACGTTAGAATCTATCACACTCGATCATCACGTGGTGCTTCGAAACAATGAACCTTCGCAACGGTTCACGGTTAGCGGGAACACTTTCTTGAAATTATTACGAGGGATCATCTTATTTAAGCTACCGTCGTTCTAAGCAAATAAGATGTAAAACATGATAAACATCACATGCAATCAAATAGTGACATGATATGGCCAATATCATTTGCTCCTTTTGATCTCCATCTTCGGGGCTTCATGATCATCGTTGTCACCGGCATGACACCATGATCTCCATCATCATGATCTCCATCATTGTGTCTTCTTGAAGTTGTCTCATCATCTATTACTTCTACTACTATGGCTAACGCTTTAGCAATAAAGTAAAGTAATTACATGACGTTTATGTTGACACGCAGGTCATAAATAAATAAAGACAACTCCTATGGCTCCTGCCGGTTGTCATACTCATCGACATGCAAGTCGTGATTCCTATTACAAGAACATGATCAATCTCATACATCACATATATCATTCATCACATCCTTTTGGCCATATCACATCACACGGCACATGCTGCAAAAACAAGTTAGACGTCCTCTAATTGTTGTTGCAAGTTTTTACGTGGCTGCTATAGGTTTCTAGCAAGAACGTTTCTTACCTACGCCAAAACCACAACGTGATATGCCAATTTCTATTTACCCTTCATAAGGACCCTTTTCATCGAATCCGATCCGACTAAAGTGGGAGAGACAGACCCCCGCCAGCCACCTTATGCAACTAGTGCATGTCAATCGGTGGAACCAGTCTCACGTAAGCGTACGTGTAAGGTCGGTCCGGGTCGCTTCATCCCACGATGCCGCCGAATCAAGATAAGACTAGTAACGGAAAGCAAATTGACAATATCCACGCCCACAACTGCTTTGTGTTCTACTCGTGCATAGAAACTACGCATAAACCTGGCTCTGATACCACTATTGGGGAACGTAGCAGAATTTTAAAATTTTCTACGCATCACCAAGATCAATCTATGGAGTCATCTAGCAACGAGGGAGAGGGGAGTGCATCTACATACCCTTGTAGATCGCGCGCGGAAGCGTTCAAGAGAACGGGGTTGATGGAGTCGTACTCGCCGTGATCCAAATCACCGATGACCTAGTGCCGAACGGACAGCACCTCCGCGTTCAACACACGTACGGTTGGGAAGACGTCTCCTCCAACTTGATCCAGCAAGGGGGAAGGAGAGGTTGATGGAGATCCAGCAGCACGACGGCGTGGTGGTGGAAACTACGACGATCTCGGCAGGGCTTTGCCGAGCACTACGAGAAGGAGAGGTGTCACGGGAGGGAGAGGGAGGCGCCAGGGGTTGGGGTGCGGCTGCCCTCCCTCCCCCCACTATTTATAGGACCCCTAGGGGGCGCCGGCCCTAGGAGATTGAATCTCCAAGGGGGGCGGCGGCCAAGGGGGGCGGCGGCCAAGGGGGGTGGAGTGCCCCCCAAGCCAAGTGGGGCACCCCCACCCCTAGGGTTTCCAGCCCTAGGTGCAGGGGAGGCCCATGGGGGCGCACCAGCCCATCTGGGGCTGGTTCCCCTCCCACTTCAGCCCATGGGGCCCTCCGGGATAGGTGGCCCCACCCGGTGGACCCCCGGGACCCTTTCGGTGGTCCCAGTACAATACCGATTACCCCGAAAACCTTCCCGGTGGCCGAAACTTGACTTCGTATATATAAATCTTCACCTATAGACCAATCCGGAACTCCTCGTGACGTCCAGGATCTCATCCAGGACTCCTAAAAACTTTCGGGTTACCGTATACTAATATCTCAACAACCCTAGCGTCACCAAACCTTAAGTGTGTAGACCCTACGGGTTCAGGAGACACGCAGACATGACCGAGATGACTCTCCGGTCAATAAACAACAGCGGGATCTGGATACCCATGTTGGCTCTCACATGTTCCTCGATGATCTCATTGGATGAACCACGATGTCGAGGATTCGATCAATCCCGTATGCAATTCCCTTTGTCAATCGGTACGTTACTTGCCCGAGACTCGATCGTCGGTATCCCAATACCTCGTTCAATCTTGTTACCGGCAAGTCACTTTACTCGTACCGTAATGCATGATCCCGTGATCAACCACTTGGTCACATTGAGCTCATTATGATGATGCATTACCGAGTGGGCCCAGAGATACCTCTCCGTCATACGGAGTGACAAATCCCAGTCTCGATTCGTGCCAACCCAACAGACACTTTTGGAGATACCCGTAGTGTACCTTTATAGTCACCCAGTCATGTTGTGACGTTTGGCACACCCAAAGCACTCCTACGGTATCCGGGAGTTGCACAATCTCATGGTCTAAGGAAATGATACTTGACATTCGGAAAAGCTATAGCAAACGAACTACACGATCTTTGAGCTATGCTTAGGATTGGGTCTTGTCCATCACATCATTCTCCTAATGATGTGATCCCGTTATCAATGACATCCAATGCCCATAGTCAGGAAACCATGACTATCTTTAGATCAATGAGCTAGTCAACTAGAGGCTCACTAGGGACGTGTTGTGGTCTATGTATTCACACAGGTATTACGATTTCCGGATAACACAATTATAGCATGAACAATAGACAATTATCACGAACAAAGAAATATAATAATAACCATTTTATTATTGCCTCTAGGGCATATTTCCAACACTAGCGTAGCAAATTACATCAAAAAACGGGCAAGCCATGTAAACATCATGCTAGCTATCTTACGATCATGCAAAGAAATATGACAATGATGGAGCGTGTCATAATAAAACGGAATGGTGGAAAGTTGCATGGCAATATATCTCGAAATGGCTATGGAAATGCCATAATAGATAGGTATGGCAACTGTTTTGAGAAAGGTATATGGTGGGTGTAAGGTACCGGCGAAAGTTGTGCGCTACTAGAGAGGCTAGCAATGGTGGAAGGGTGAGAGTGCATATAGTCCATGGACTCAACATTAGTCATAAAGAACTCACATACTTATTGCAAAAGTCTATTAGTTATTGAAACAAAGTACTATGCGCATGCTCCTAGGGGGGATAGATTGGTAGGAAAAGACCATCGCTCGTCCCCGACCGCTACTCATAAGGAAGACAATCAATAAATAAATCATCCTCCGACTTCATCACATAACGGTTCACCATACGTGCATGCTATGGGAATCACAAACTTTAACACAAGTATTTCTACCAATCCACAATTACTCACTAGCATGACTCTAATATCACCATATTTAAATCTCAAAACAATCATAAGGAATCAAACTTCACATAGTATTAAATGCACTTTATATGAAAGTTTTTATTATATCCCTCTTGGACGCCCATCATATTAGGACTAAATTCATAACCAAAGAAAATTACCATGCTGTTTAGAGAGACTCTCAAAATAATATATGTGAAGCATGAGAGTTCAACAAATTCTATCAAATAAATCCACCGTCGTGCTCTAAAAAGGTATAAGTGAAGCACTAGAGCACAATTGCCTAGCTCAAAAGATATAAGTGAAGCACATAGAGTATTTGTCGGTGTCAAAACCGGCGGATCTCGGGTAGGGGGTTCCGAACTATGCGTCTAAGGCGGATGGTAACAGGAGGCAGGGGACACGATGTTTACCCAGGTTCGGGCCCTCTTGATGGAGGTAATACCCTACGTCCTGCTTGATTGTTCTTGATGATATGAGTATTACAAGAGTTGATCTACCACGAGATCGTAGAGGCTAAACCCTAGAAGCTAGCCTACGATATGATTGTATGTTGTCCTACGGACTAAACCCTTCGGTTTATATAGACACCGGAGGGGGCTAGGGTTACACAGAGTCGGTTACAAGGGAGGAGATCTACATATCCGTATTGCCTAGCTTGCCTTCCACGCCAAGGAGAGTCCCATCCGGACACGGGACGAAGTCTTCAATCTTGTATCTTCATAGTCCAACAGTCCGGACAAAGGATATAGACCGGCTATCCGGAGACCCCCTAATCTAGGACTCCCTCAGTAGCCCCTGAACCAGGCTTCAATGACGATGAGTCTGGCGCGCAGTTTTGTCTTCGGCATTGCAAGGCGGGTTCCTCCTCTGAATACTCCATGGAAGATTTCGAACACCAGAGTAGTGTCTGGCTCTGCAAAACAAGTTCCACATATTATCGTAGAGAGAATAATATTTCCACAAATCCAATCTGCTAACCAGTTTGACAGCATGACATCACGTCATGGCCCGGTCATTATTCAAACCGTTTTTCTCAACCAGCACCGCACATAACGCGGGGTGGTTTTCTTGACACGTCTTGTCAAAGCAGAGATCGTGTCCCCTTATCACGGGATTCTCATCAATATGGATGCCGGTAACCCAACCACGCCATCAATTAGGGCGCTTGGGGAATAAGAGGTTTTACCAGGCAAGTGGGGAGGCGCATCGCCTCTTCCTCCCCTATAAAGGGATTAGGATTCATTCTTTTCACCCATGCCTTCTCCCCAATTCATTCCATTCTGCTCAGGCTCCAGCGCCCAAGTGTCCACCTTCTCTATCCACAAAAGGTCTTCCAAAGATGTCCGGATCCGGAGCAGGAGGCAAATGGATGTCCTCTACCGTCTGAGAGAAGGATATCAAAAAGCTTCGGGAGGCCGAGTATCTGGTCAAGAAAATCAACCACCGTCTCCCGACGGCGGGACAGATCGTCCCTACTCCGGAACCCCATGAGAGGGTTGTATTCCTCCCTCATTTTGTCCGCGGGCTAGGGTTTCCCCTCCACCCGTTTGTCCGTGGCCTCATGTATTATTATGGGATCGATCTTCACGATCTGTCCCCTAACTCCTTCCTCAATATATCGACATTCATTGTCGTGTGCGAGGCTTTTCTCCGTATTTCACCACACTTCGGTTTATGGCTGAAGGTTTTTAATGTGAAGCCCAAGGTGGTGGGCGGCGAGCACGCCGAGTGCGGCGGCGCTATGGTGAGCAAGATGCCCAACGTCGTATGGCCAACGGGAACCTTTAATGATTCTGTCAAGGAGTGGCAACAACAGTGGTTTTACATCACTTGAGCCGTGCGACAAGGAATGGGCCGCCTCTCCTGAGTTTCGATCCGGCGCCCCTCTGCGGCTTACATCCTGGGTCAAGAAAGGCCTGGACTGGTCCTTGTCTGACGAGCTGTCGGTGCTTCAGACGCGCGTTAAAGATATGGGAGATAAGAACATTGAACTTGTCAACGTAGTCCAGGTGATGTTAGTCCGCCGTATACTGCCTTGTCAACACCGGACGTGCAATCTATGGGATTTCGATCCGGCCAGGCCCCAAACTTTGTGAAGGTTCTTCGGCTCCTCGCACGAGGGCATTTGGAAGGTGCTTTTCAAGTCTGGCGAATCATGGCCGGACTCTGCCAAAGACCGCGGGTACCAACTGTCCCGCCCTGCAAGTTCGGTGAGTTTATTAAACTTTTCTATCGGCATGACCCAAAGGAAGCGCTTAACGCATGTTTATTCAACTCCCCGGGAGTTGGACGAAGAAGACGGAGCAGATCCATTGTCCGACCCCGTTGCCCGAAGACCCGGCCATTCCACTTCTGACGAAGATGCTGGTCCCGGTGCCCTACAAGGTGCCGAAGAAAATGGCCGAAAAGGAGGCCAAAAAGACCCGGGGCGGCCTTCGTTGTCGCAGCACTTCGGACACAATACCCGAAGGCTCTGATGTCTGTTTCGCCTCCGAAGAGGATAAAAAGTAGGAGGAATATGAATCCCCTACAGGGGGAAGGAGGAAGAGGACGAGCTCCGCACCCTTGGAGGTCGAACTACCCAAAAGGGGAAGGGCTTCTCTTCCGGAAGAGTCCACTGCCGACAGTGGCCTGGCATGGGATCCCAGGGCCGAGCCCCTGGTCAACTCGTAAGTATCTGAGCACGTTTAAGCGTCCAGACTCATCGTGGCTTAGTATTTTAACCTTAAGCCATATTTTTTGGTAGTCCGGTGAGGTCCCGTACCAAACAGTCCTCATCAGAGGACCTGCTAAGCTCGAATGCTATGGAGAGTGGGACGCCCCAAAAGGCCCCTTCCTCCAAACAGGTGCATAACACCGAGGCTTCATCCCAGAAGGACCCCGGCCAAGGAGGAAGGGAAGAAACCATGAAGGCGGTGCCTGGAGGTCAAACCGCAGGGGTCGGACACGTGGGGGAAAAGATTCCCACAGGGTCTGACGTCGGGGGCGACCTTGAGTTCGGCTCCTCACCGGATGTGATTCCAGAGGTCTATACGGCTCTAGAATCAGGAAGGCAGCTTCCCTCGGCTGGAGGGGGCGTGCCTGTTCCACCGGTGACCTCTGTCCATACAGAGGTGTCGGATGCTTTGTTGGTGGCGTTACGAGACGCCTCCATTGTTGATGAACACCTTGCCCTTATGGGTGCGGTGATTGAGAAGATTCAGTCAACCAAGAGTGGACTGAACGAAGCCTATATTAGCCTTATAAGAGGCTTTGAGGTATGTTTCACAAGTTTGTCGAAGAGTGTCATAGTATAGATAGTAGCCCCTGATACCCTGTTCGGTGAAAGAAGGAACCGGACAAGGGATCGCATTGATGATCACAGGGAGACTCATTCAGTGATATTGATTTCTCTTCTGTTCCAAGCAGATACCTGTAGCGGCTGCTGCCTCTCGCACTGCGGAGATCTCTAGACTGAATCAAAGTATAGAGCGGGCCATGGAAGAAATTGGCCAATTAAAAATGCAGTTGAGGGATAAACAAGGTATGCACAAGCGTTGCGCGCATTTATTGTGAAATAAATGTTCAGTATAAAAGAAGCCGCTTAATTTGTGCTAGGGGTTATGACCGAAGTCGAGGCCCTCAAAAGGGCCATTGCCGAGGCCAAGAAAAGGGCGGCCACGGAGCGGACTCTTCGTGAGAAACACGAAGCTAGAGTTATTAAAGTTGAGCATGAGCTGCAAGAGGCCGTAAGTAAATGCGAGGCCTTGGAGCAGAGTTTAACGGAGAAAGAGTCTGAACTCACCAAGGCGCGTCAAGCTACGAGCGACGCCCAGGGGGAAACCCAAAGCGCGCAGCAGGGGATCCAAGAGGCGAGGAAGATTGCGGTGGGTAAGCTTTTCCCATGTAAAGCAAATATTTGAAGGGAAAACTATGTTTCTGATTGTGAATTCGGACTTCTCAGGTGTATTTGCCGAGCTACCTCACAGTATATCAGATGTCGCTCACTTCTACCGAGCCGAAGGAAGGAATACCGCCGATAAGCTCTTTTGGTCGCAGTATTTGGCGCCGAATTATCCGGTGCCTTTTGCCGATCAACTGAAACAGCTGATCGAACTGCATAAGGCGGCAGGACTAGCCATGAAAGATGTGGTTATCCGGCTATGGCCTGCCGAGCCTATTCCAAGCAGCTACTTCGGGCTCGTGAGGCGGCTTGTAAGCGCTTGCCCTTGACTTGACGTCATTAAGCAGTCGGTCTATATAGAGGGAGCGCGAATGGCCTTCGCCCTCGCAAAGGTGCACTGGGGGAAGATGGATGCCGAAAAGCTAGTGACCGAGGGACCGCCGGAGGGGAAGGAGCACCGCAAGCCCGAATTGTATTATAAGAGTGTCCTAAAAGGATCCTACCTTGCAGCGGAGCTATGTACCAAGGACATTATATTTCCATGAATGCCGATCATGTTGTCCATTGTATTTTTGAACTAGGTCGTTGATATGTCGCCTGTTATGTAAAAGTTTACCCTCCTGTGCGGCCGTTTGTATGTTAAGGCTGAGAGTTGGCCAGTCATCGGCTTCTGCCCCCACGTAAGGAGTACGGGGGTGTTCAGGATAAACCTGAGCACTCTTTAACCCAGTGTTGGGTCCTCCAAAGGAGGTGCTCAGCACAACGAACCAGGCAATCGGACTATAGGGCTTTATCACTCTCACTTATCCATAGAGCATTAGTATGGTCGGCGCAGCCCCTTGTGTTCGAAAGACCGTACTAGGGGCTCTATAAGCGCCTGATCGAAGAAAAAAGCCGATCCATCACACACTGCATTGGTTATGGAATTATGCGGGAGAAATCCTTAAAGATTTTGTGACTGCTCGAACAGCTGACCAGCTCTCGCCGTATCATGACAGTCAGTTTTCGGCTTTCTCTACTGAGGTGCTCATCCGGAAGAACCGGGACACAATCGCAGAAGTTCTCCCAGTGCTACCTTAGCCGATATAGCGTAACGTAAGGTACCAAAACATAGGAGCCGGGCAAACCCAACTATTGACCCAAGACATGATTCAGAGCTGATGCATATAATGCTATAAGTTCGGGGTGCCGAACTTCCGTGAAGGTGTTCGGACTTTTGTTGCCGTGTTACGGGGAAGACGAAGCCCCTGGCATATTTAAGGCATATCGCTATGTTCGGATGCCATTTGACGAAATGGTTTCGATAAGAAATAATAAGCAGGTCATATGAATCCACATGTTGTATTTAAATAATACATCCATGCATGTGGGTACAAGTAATGTTATAAAAAAGGTGAAAGATCGTGGATGTCGCCTAGAGGGGGGGTGAATAGGTGTTTTAAAATAATTACGGTTTAGGCTTGAACAAATGCGGAATAAACCTAGCGGTTAATTTGCCAAGCACAAAACCTAAAACAACTAGGCTCACCTATGTGCACACAACTTATGCTAAGAAAGATAAGCAACTATGTGATAGCAAGATATATGACAAGAAACAATATGGCTATCACAAAGTAAAGTGCATAAGTAAAGGGCTCGGGTAAGAGATAACCGAGGCACGAGGAGACGATGATGTATCCCGAAGTTCACACCCTTGCGGATGCTAATCTCCGTTTGGAGCGGTGTGGAGGCACAATGCTCCCCAAGAAGCCACTAGGGCCACCGTAATCTCCTCACGCTCTCGCACAATGCAAGATGCCGTGATTCCACTAAGGGACCCTTGAGGGCGGTCACCGAACTCGTACAAATGGCAACCCTTGGGGGCGGTCACCGAACCCGTACACTTTGGCAACCCTTGGGGGCGGTCACCGGTACCAGTCAAATTGCTCAGGGCGATCTCCACAACCTAATTGGAGACCCCGACGCTTGCCCGGAGCTTTGCACCACAATGATTGAGCTCCGAACACCAACAACCGTCTAGGGTGCCCAAGCACCCAAGAGGAACAAGCTCAAGGGTACCAAGCACCCAAGAGTAATAAGCTTCTCAACTTGTAACTTCCACGTATCACGTGGAGAACTCAAACCGATGCACCAAATGCAATGGCAAGGGCACACGGAGTGCCCAAGTCCTTCTCTCTGAAATCCCACCGAAGCAACTAATGCTAGGGAGGAAAATGAGAGGAAGAACAAGAAAGAGAACACCAAGAACTCCAAGATCTAGATCCAAGGGGTTCCCCTCACATAGAGGAGAAAGTGATTGGTGAAAATGTGGATCTAGATCTCCTCTCTCTTTTCCCTCAAAAACTAGCAAGAATCCATGGAGGGGAAAATGCCCTAGGTCGGCTGCTGCCAGATCATCATCAAGGCAGCAACATCATCCTCCGCCCACCTCCCATGGTGTCTCCCACCTCCCACCTCCCACCCCACCTCCGGCGATCTCCTCCCACCACCACTAAAACCCTAATCTTTCCCTACCAATCTCTCCGGCGTCTCCCCCTCACTCAGGGGTCATGGTTTTCTCATCGGGATCAACCCATGGCTTGGACTTCTCCAAGGGTTTGGAGTTTGTGGATAAAGTTTTCAGATCTACTGGTTTTTCGGTCCACCCTACGGAGGACACAGGTCACTTCAAGTTGGTGGTGTCCTTTAGCCGTCATGTTTTCAGGCTTGATGATCATTCTGTGGCGGCGGCTCTGGAGGCTGCTGTTGGTGGATCTGCGATCGAGTTGGGTATCTCATGTTTACGTGACAAGGTTTATTCCTTCAACATTTCTTCCAAGCAAGTTGGTTTCTTTGTTGTTGATCTTCGATCTTTTGCTTGCCCGCAATTCAAATGTTATTTTAATCTTTGGGGCCGTGGAGGACCAAATTGGGTTCGTGAGTCTAAACTTTGGAAGTTGCAAAGTGATGCGGAATGGATCTTAGTTAGTCCATCTAAGAGATGGGCGACGCTTGGGATGATCGCTATGCATAAACCACCGTCTAAGTCCTCTTTTAGATCTTCTGGTTCTGTGCAAAAGAAAATTTCTTTTGCAACATTCCAAAGCTATGATTCATGCAAGGGTTATAGATATTCGGCCACGCAGGATTGTATTGATACAGTTTCTGATGCTGGATATGTTGTCTTGGCAAATGAGCGTTTGATCATTCGACCATCGCCGCCGGCGAATCTCCAGTGGACTGTTGCTTCTCCGTCGATTGTTTTCGGTTCTGTTGATCCGCCGCGGATTCAACGGAATTCACCTGAGGCTGTTAGTTTGTTCTCGTTTGCTCTCGTTTCTCCTGCATCCCATGTTGGGCCAGCCCTGCATGACGGGCTACAGCTCACCACCCAGCCAATGGATATCCCGTCTACTCAGGAAGTTGCTGATTTGTTTGATGAGATGGTCAATGACATGGTGGACCGTGTTCTAACTTGTTCCAACTGTCACCAGCAGGGCCACTTGTCGGCCTCTTGTCCTGTTTTCCTGGCTTGCTCACGTTATGGTCATCGTCGTCGGGATTGCATTAATTGGGCCCAGGATAATGGTTATGTTTGGAGAGTTAAACACACGAAACAAAATCCATAAAAATATCCATTGTTGATTCCCATGCCCGCCACGAGTCAGCCTCCTACTCCATCGCCTAGGGACTCCTCGGGTATAGAGACGACCCACGCGCCGGTGCAGACGAGTCCCATCACGTCTTCACCCCTTCCCGTGCACCACCAACCTGCTCCACCTCCACCAGAGCAAGACATGGCAAACTTTCCCCTGGATCCTCTTGAGTTCCTTCCACCGGGGTTCGAGTTCATCGATGGAGGGCCAACCCGCGTGCCTCGGACTTTCTACTCTCCAGCCATTGCGCCGGACCGTCGCCATGAGCAGTTTGTCATTGGCTTTGTTGAGCCTCCGCCGCCACCTGGACAGATTCATCACTTCCGGCAACTGGTTAGTGATTTTGTGATGACTCAGCTTCACCGTGACGTTCTTAGTGATAAGCAATGGATTGAGGGTGTTGGTTTGTTTGAGTTCCGATCTCCTGCATCTAGGCATGCCATTATAAATCATCCTCCTTATGATCTTGGCAATGGTCACTTTGTTCGGTTTGTTCCTCATGATCAAGGCATCAATCACAGAGCTATTCAGGGTTTTCGTAGGGGCTGGATTATGATGTTAGGTGTTCCTTTGGATTACCGCACAACACAGCATATTTCTGAGGCAGTTAGCACCTTTGGTCGTTTTCATATCTGGCATCAGGATGATCCGCGGCTAGTCAGGACTCTTGTTTATGTTTCTTTCCCAAGCCCTCAGCAAGTACCTAGGGATGTTGTCTATCGTGAGTATGCAGACTTTGGAGCTACGCGTCTTTCTTGGACAGCACCTATCTATGTGCTCTCTGCAGAATTTGCTGACATTATGCCAGCTGATGAAGATCCGATGCCTTTCAATGGAAACCCTCATCCGCTGCCCGGGAACATGCCTTTTGATGATGTTAACTTTGTCATGCCTGAGTTTCCAGAGCTGGGCTGGAATGAGGACCCTCATGCTCACAATGATGATCCGCAGCCTCATAACTAGCATGACAATGTCATTATTGAGGAGATTCATGAGGATGAAGCACTACCTTCTTCTCAAGAGTCAGTGGTTTTAGAGAACTCGGGGCCTGTTGATTCTGCTGAGGGATCTGTCAATAATCAGCAAGGTGTTGTGGCAGCCTATGTGCCTCCTCTGATCCAGCCTCATGTTGTTATTGGTCAAGTTCTGACAGTTTTCAGACCAGAGCTTCCTCCGGTAATGCAATGGACAAGATCTTTTCAGCGTATGATGCCAGTCTTTGATACAATGCACATTCCTCGAGGGTTACAGTTCTACAGTCCTTTTAAACCAATTCTACTGTCTAAGCGCTCTTGGGAGGTATCTTTCTCTTACTCTGCTACGAAGAACAAGCTGGTTTTTCATCCTTCACCTGTTCGTCGGATGGTGAATATTCCAAGGAAGCCTCATGTTGCTCATGCACTTTGTTTTGACAATGTTGCTGAGAATTGTGCCATGGTTGATCCAGCTTTGTCTGCTGTTGAGATGTATGCCTTCAATTTCTCTGCAGCCCCAAGTCAGCGTCCAGCTCGTGCTCGTAAACCAAAGTCTGTGATTGTTGAGTCTGAGGTTAGGCGCAGTGCCAGGCTCTCAGCCCTATGTGATGGCTTCAGGCATTCTAATCCAGCCAAGTCCCCTATGAAGAAACCTGCAGCAAAGCCTCAGAAGAAGCGCAAGGTTACTGTGGATGGCGAACTACCACGGGCTCCTCACAATGCAGATAAACCTACTGTGCCGCCGCCCACGCCAATCAATGTGCTGCAGCAGGTTGGTCTTCAACTCGGCATTGGGCCGGAGAAGCTCACTAAGGAGAAGCTTGAGGCTTCTTCTTGCAAGTCTTCTGCTCCTCCTAGTTCCAATGATAGCTGATCGTTTCATTTGGTGGGGTTTATGGTTAACCCTTGTGAAAACCATTTATCTACACTTATCTTTTAGGCTTTGTCTGAACTTTTATGCTATCCCTTGGCTGAAATGGTACTGTCATTATGTGACAGTCTTTTGCTGTTACTTTATTATGGTCTATAATGAATCAGAATGATGTTAGAGATTGGAAAGTTCTTTGTTGAAATGTGCGAGGTCTGAATTCAGATGACAGAAAGCATGCAGTTCGTCAGAAAATCGATGAAAGTGCTTGTTCCATTGCTTGCCTCCAAGAAACAAAATGTGAGGTCATTGATCAGCGTTTCATCCGTAAGTGTTGTCCATGACGTTTCGATCAGTTTATCCATGTGCCTTCGTCTGGAGCTTCGGGTGGGTTGTTAGTCGTATGGAATACCGCTTTGTTTGCTGGAAAGCTAATTGAGTCCAATAGTTTTGGTATTATGGTGGAGTTCAAGTCTGTTCATAACTCCCAAACCTGGACTCTAGTTTCAGTCTATGGACCCTGTCAAAACCCAGCTAGAGATAATTTTATTAATTGGTTGCATGATATAATTATCCCTGATGATGCTAACTGGCTGTTACTGGGTGATTTCAATTTCATGCGATCAATGGAAAATAGGAATAAACCAGGTGGTGATATTAATGACATGTTCATATTTAATGAGGTTATTGGGCATCTGGGCTTAATTGAATTACCTATCAAGGGCAGAAAGTACACTTGGACAAATATGCAAACTGCTCCTTTGCTTGAACAGATTGATTGGTTTTTTACAACCCCTTCATGGACATGTTCTTATCCTGACACTATGGTCCTACCTCTGGCTAGAACCACTTCAGATCATGTGCCATGTGTGGTGCAAATCAAAACCACTATTCCCAAGGCCAAAGTGTTTAGATTTGAAAATTACTGGACTAATTTGCCTGGTTTTCTTGATTGTGTCAGTGAATCTTGGAGTAGGCCAGTTCATAAGAGATCTTCTGCTGCTATAATATCTGCAAAGTTCAAAGCTCTCAGGCAGGCACTCAAACATTGGCACATTAGCCTTTCCACCGTCAAGGCTCTAATTTCCAACTGCAATAAAGTAATTCTTTGTCTGGATGGTCTTGAGGAGTTAAGGCCTTTGTCTGGGCCTGAGGAAAATTTCAGGAAAATTGTAAAGTTGCATTTGGAGGAAACTCTAAGGTTGCAATTTATCTACTAGAAGCAGAGATGTACCATTAGAAACATTAAAGTGGGAGAGGAAAACACCAAATTTTTCCATGCCATGGCCACAGAGAGATACAGGAATAACTCTATTTCTAGTATAACTTCTGATGATGGGCAAGTGACCTCTGATCATGCATCAATTGCTGGACTATTTTTGCAGGAGTTCAAGCAGAGGATGGGATGCACAAATAATACACAAATGGGTTTTGATATGCCAAATATTATCAAGAAGGTTCAGGGACTAGATGACTTGACCAAGCCCTTTTCTGAGCAGGAAATTGATTGTGTTATTAAGGAAATGCCTCCTGACAGAGCACCTGGGCCAGATGGTTTCACTGGCCTTTTTCTTAAGAAGTGTTGGCACATAATTAAAGATGACTTTCATCAACTGGTCAACGAGTTGTTTGAGGGGCACCTTGATTTGGAGTGTATCAACAGTTCTCTCATAACCTTGATTCCAACAAAGCTTTCACCTGAGGGTTTGAATGATTACAGGCCAATATCTTTGACAAATACCTGTTTGAAATTCCTCACTAAACTTTTGGCAAACAGGTTGCCGAAGGTCATCCTTTCCTGTATTCATAAAAACCAATATGGGTTTATTAAATCCAAGTCAATTCAGGATTGTCTAGCTTGGTGCTTTGAGTATATCCACCAGTGTAGTGCTTCAAAGAGACCAATAGTGCTGCTGAAATTGGATTTTACTAAAGCCTTTGACACTATTGAGCATGATGCCATTCTTAGAATCTTAAGGTACAAGGGTTTTAATGACAAATGGATTTCCTGGATGCAAACTATTTTGTCTTCTGGTTCTTCTTCTGTGCTTCTTAATGGTGTTCCTGGTAACCATTTTAAATGTAAGAGAGGAGTTAGGCAAGGAGACCCAATGTCACCTCTTCTTTTTGTCCTTGCTGCTGACCTACTTCAGTCTGTTGTCAATGACATGTGCAGTAAAGGAATTCTGACTTTGCCAATCGCTTCCAACAGCCAGGATTACCCCATTGTTCAGTATGCTGATGATACACTAATTGTGTTGCCTGCTATTGATCATCAACTGCTCGCTCTTAAAGACATGCTTGATGTCTTTGCTGCCACAACAGGATTATCTGTGAATTTTACAAAATCCCTTATGGTGCCTATGAACATGTCATCTGATGAAGCTAACAGGTTGGCCTCAATTCTTGGATGTAGTATAGGAACCATGCCTTTTACTTACTTGGGTCTACCCATGGGGACTACAAGGCCCTCAATCCAAGACCTCATGCCCCTTGTGCATAGGATTGAAAGAAGATTGTCTGCCACTTCATGTTTTCTGAATCAAGGTAGCAGGTTGCAGTTGCTCCAGTCTGTTTTAACATCAATGCCCATATACTTCCTGTGCACACTAGTCATCCCAACTGGAATTTTGAAGCAAATTGAAAGGATTCAGAGATAATGTCTATGGAGAGGGAACTCTGATACTCCGAGACAATCTCTGGCTGCTTGGGACTTGGTATGCTTACCAAAAAAAAGGGGGTCTTGGTGTGTTAATCTCAGGGTGCAGAATGAGGCCTTTCTTATGAAGTTCTTGCACAAATTTTATAATCATCATGACATCCCCTGGGTTGGCCTTATTTGGAATGCCTACTATGCCAACTCTGTCCCTCATACTACCACACTCTGTGGATCTTTTTGGTGGCGTGATGTGTTTAAATTGGCTGACAAATATTGTCAGATGGCTACTCCAACATTGGGTGATGGCAGGTCCATTCTCTTTTGGTCTGACAGATGGATGGTTGATCTTAAGGGTTCCTGTCTCAGTGAAAAATTTCCCAGGCTCTTCTCCTTTGCTATTGATGAGCAACTTTCAGTGTCTGATGTGCTTTCCCAGGAGTTTTTGTCAAATTTGCATTTGCCCCTCTCTACACAAGCCTTTGCTGAGCTTGAATGTCTTCAACAGCTGACTCATGCTTATTCTTGCTCTGCAACTCATGACGCATGGATTTGGCCTTTTCATAAGGGTTGTTTCAGACCCAAATCCTTCTATGTGCATGAGCATCAGCATATTGTTGTTGATCCAATCTTCCAATGGATTTGGAAATCTTCATGTACATTGAAAATCAAAATGTTTGGTTGGTTACTGCTGAGAGATCGTTTAAACACCAGAGACATGCTACTCAGAAGGCATTGGCATGTGGAAGATCATACTTGTGTTCTATGTCCATATCTGATCCATGAAGATCGTGCACATCTGTTATTCTCTTGTAATTTTAGCATTAGAGTCTGGAATTACTTGCAGATTATCTAGGACCCACAGCCTGGGATGACAACATACAACATGGCAGTAAAGGCTAGGAAGGATTTTGGGCATTCTTTCTTCACTGAAGTGGTCTTTACAGCAGCTTGGAACATTTGGATCTTGAGGAATGGCAAGGTTTTCAGGAATGAGACACCTTCTTTCAGCGCATGGAGACATAACTTCATCCATGACATAACCCTTCTTTCTCATAGGATTAAATGTAAATACAAGGATAGCCTTCTAACTTGGATCTCTAACCTTCCTTAGGTAGTGTTTTTCTTTGCCCTGCTTGGGTTGTAAGTTTGTAAGTATTTCTGTCTTCCTCTTTCCTTTACTTGTATGGACTTGTAATAGGAATTTATTCTTTGTTGTTTTCAATAAAGAGCTGTGAGGCTGTTGCCTTGCAGTACATATTCAAAAAAAAAGAATCCATGGAGGGATTGAGAGTTAGCAAGCTCGAAGAAGGTCAACAATGGGGGAAGAACACGAGCTCAAAGGATAAGGTTCAATGGGGAAGAAGACCCCCTTTTATAGGAGGGGGAAAATCCAACCGTTATGTGCTCAGCCCGCACACGAGCGGTACTGCCGCTCCATGAGCGGTACTACCGCCCAGGCGGAAGAAACGGGGAAAAGGAGCAACAAAACATGAACCTTGGGGCGGTAGTACCGCAGGAGACAGCGGTACTACCGCTGGGTTAAGCGGTACTACCGCTCCCTTCGGCGGTACTGCCGCGCAGAACGAAGGGGAAAGGGAAAGAGGGAACCGGGCAATACTACCGCGGAGGAAGGGCAGTACTGCCGCTAAGGAACGGTACTGCCGCACTACTGCTGCAGCGAGGTACCGCACAATCCGACACAGAAAAAGACCCCTCGAATCGACGCGGTAGGGACCTGGTAAGCCAGCGGTAGTACTGCTGTGGAGTCACCGCCGGTAGTACCGCTACAGAGCGGTACTGCCGCTTGAGACCCCTCAGCGGTACTACCGCTTGGTACCATGGTACTACCGCTGGGCCCCTGACAAAAACCACACTCAAGAAAACAAGAACTGCCATAACTTCTGCATATGAGCTCCGAATTGAGCAAACTCAAGCTTGTTGGAAACAAGACGACGAGTAGCATCAAAACAGCGATTGGTTATAGTAAGAAGAGGCAGGGGAGGTATGCCTAACAAAAAGAGGAGTGAAACCTCCAACCGAGAAGAACCGGCAAAACCTCCAACATCGAAAACATCATAGAAGATGCAAGCGAACTCCGTTTTCGATGAACTCAAGCTTGTCAACAAGATGACCGTAAGCTCTAAGACTCACAAAGAGAACCAAACAAGAACCAAGAAAGATGATGCAAGGATGCAATGGTTTGAGATCTCAACGAACGATACGATCAAGCTACTCATTGAGAGCCCCCCTTGATAGTATGGCAATCGATCCTATAACCCGGTCTCCCAACTACCATCATGAGACCGGTAAAATAGAAAACCTATCAAGGGCAAACCTTTGCCTTGCACATGGTCCACTTGAGCTAGATGATGACGATCTTGACTCCCTCAAGTTGGACCACCTTTCTTGATTGTGTTGGCTCGATGAAGACTAGTTGATTGCTCCCCCATACTCCACTATGGGTGAGCCTTTCTTCCGCACATCTTCACAAGTCCATTGTCACCACAATGGACGGCAAGCTTCAAGCATTTGATCTCTTCGTGATGCTTCACTTGAACTTGCACCGCAACCTTTCTTGATTGTGTTGAGTCGATGAAGACTAGTTGATTGCTCCCCCATACTCTACTATGGGCGAGCTACTCTTTCGCACATCTTCACAGGTCCATTGTCACCACAAAGGACAACAAAGCTTCAAGCATTTGATCTCTTCGTGGTGTTCCACTTGAACTTGCACACCGCAACCTAACCCCACAAAGAACCCTCATGAAGACCATGGGTTAGTACACAAAGCGTAATTGACAATGCTTACCATACCATGGGATCACTTGATCCCTCTCGGTACATCTTCTACGCTTTGTGGGTTGATCATCTTGATTCACTCCTTAACTTAGTCTTGATCAACCTCTCACAAGACCAATTTTAGGTAATTCCTTGAATAGCACCTTGGTCGACACAAACTCTCCTTGAAACCAACACATGTACTCCAAGAAAAGCCTATGGACAAAACCTTGAAATATAACTCATGGCAACCATTAGTACATAGAGATTGCCATCAATTACCAAAACCAAACATGGGGGCACCGCATGTTCTTTCAAAAAGGTTGTGATAGCAGAACCTGCTGTGACCAGGGGGAAGAGGTTGAGTGCGGATCCGTATTTTAGCCGGACGTTCACTGCGGGGAACATCTACGGATCCCCTGACGCGTTCAGGCTACCTCTGTGGAGTCCGTCCTGGTTGGTGCGAAGGTGAACCTGCAAAGGAAATATAAGAAATGTTTGCGTGCCGGAGGGCGGTTGAACCGCTGAGTGCGGCCTATCAAGGCCTTCGCCGGAGTGTTTAGTTGATCCCTAGACGAGCCGGGGTATCCTTCCATAAAGTAATTCGGAGCCCCTTGACGGTGTCCGGGAGCCTAGGTGTCGACTCGAGGTTCGGCTGCAAGGTGCTGCTCGGTGTTCCTGCTGCTAAGGCAGTGACGTATTTGTTGGTGCCGAAGGAAGGTTCGACCTTTCCATGAACCGTGATGACTTCGCGTGGACCAGGCATTTTGAGCTTACAGTAGGCATAATGTGGCACCGCGTTGAATCGAGCGAACGTGGTTCGCCCGAGCAGTGCTTGATAATCACTACGGAAAGGGCGATTTCGAAGATTAACTCTTCGATACGGTAATTTTCTGGTGATCCGAAGGTTACCTCGAGGGCAATGGAGCCTGTACAGCTGACCTCCATACCTGGTATGATGCCTCTAAAAGTGGCTTTAGTGGACTTGATCGCTGAATGATCGGTGCCCATCTTGCGCACTGTATCCTGGTAGAGCAGATTTAAATTGCTACCTCCGTCCATAAGGACTCAAGTGAGGTGGAACCCGTCTACTATTGGGTCGAGGATTAGTGCGGCTGGATTGCCCCGATTGGCATTAACCGGACGATCCGTGCGGTTGAAGGTGACCGGCCCCAGCTTATATTGTGGGACGTCGAGTTCCGTTGAGCCACTGTCCCTAAGGGTGCATATCTGGTCCAAGTGGGAAATTTGGGTGGTATGTACCACATTGACCGATTGAATATGGGGGGGATTTCTTTTGCCCTCCTGTGTTCGGCGATCTGGGCTCTTCGTCGCTATCGTCGCTTTGAGACCCCTCTTCTTTTTTGGCGCCTGCCTTGCCGGCTTGTTTGAAGACCCAGCATTCTCTGTTGGTATGGGTGGCTGGCGTTTCTGGGGTGCCATGAATTTGGCATTTACAGGCGAGTATGCGGTCCAGACTGGATGGGCCCGGATTTGTCTTTTTGGGCGGCCCTTTCTGCTGACCGGACTTTGAGACCCTGAACCCGGCATTAACTGCCGTATTTTTGGTTTTATAACCATATTTGCGGCGCATGTGTGTGTTGCGTCGTGGTTTGTCGTTGGCATATTTGGTATCCGGAGTGCCCGGATTCCTGGATGTGTTGTTGCTGCGAGCCAGCCAGCTATCCTTGCCCGCGCAAAAGCAGGTCATGAGTGTCGTGAGGGCTGCCATAGACCCAGCTTCTCCTGGCCGAGGTGCCAGGAAAGCCACTCGTCGCGGATGTTATGATTGAATGCCGCTAAGGCCTCTACATCCGGACAGTCGACAATTTGGTTTTTCTTAGTTAGGAACCGTGTCCAGAATTGCCTGGCCGATTCCCCTGGCTGCTGAGTTATATGGCTCAAGTCATCAGCATCCGATGGTCACACATAAGTGCCCTGGAAGTTGTCAAGGAATGCGTCTTCCAAATCCTCCCAACTACCGACGGAGTCTGCTGGCAAGCTATTCAGCCAATGCCGAGCTGGTCCTTTGAGTTTTAGTGGGAGGTACTTGAAGGCATGTAGATCGTCACCGCGAGCCATGTGGATGTGAAGGAGGAAATCCTCGATCCATACAGCAGGATCTGTTGTACCATCATACGATTCGATATTTATGGGTTTAAAACCCTCTGGGAATTCATGATCCAGAACTTCATCAGTGAAGCATAGGGGGTGTGCGGCGCCTCTGTGTCGGGCTATATCACGACGCAGTTCATATGAGTCTTGTCTGCTATATTTGGCCTGGCCGGATTTACCTTTGGTGTATCCGGCGTGACGATCATCGTCCCGTGTTGGCGCGCGCGCCCGTGACCCGTATATTGACCTTGCAAGTTTTGCCCTGCTGTCCAATACGTCTCGCAGGTCCCGTGTGTTGCCCCGGACCTTGGTATTTTTGATTGAGTGGCGGCGGGGTGCACGCTGAACTTCAGGCTGAAACGCCCTTCTGGCTCGGCCACGCGGTGGCCGGTCAACCGCATCGTACACTGGTGATGGAGGTTTCAATGCTTCCTCCTCTAGGCGAGGTAGCAACCTGCGTTTTGGGTAACTCTTGGAGCGGCGCTCGAGTTCGTATTCCTCGGCCGCAAGGACTTCGGTCCATCTGTCTGCTAGCAAGTCTTGATCAGCTTGAAGCTGTTGTTGCTTTTTCTTCAGGCTATTTGCTGTGGCCATAAGCCAGCGCTTGGAGTGCTCCTGCTCGACGGGATCCTCAGGCACGATAAATTATTCATCACCGAGGCTCACCTCGTCTTCGGAGAGAGGCATATAATTGTCCTCCTCCGGTTCTTCATCTGCCGCCTGCTCTGGAGGGCTAGCTTGTTCATCCTCCCGCTCTACATCGTACTGGAGGGGATTGTGGTTGTCTTCGGCACTATCTGGAGTGTTATTATCTCCTGTGTCGGTATCACTACTTTTGTTGTAGCGGGACTTAGAGCGGCGCCGCTGACGTCGGTGCTTGGGTTGCTTCTTGGAGGGGTCATCCTCCGTTGTCTCGTCGCCATTGCCTTCTTTGGGGGTGTCCACCATGTATATATCATATGATGAGGTGGCGGTCCAGCGCCCTGTGGCGGTGGTTCCTGTTCGTCTCCTGCATCATCGTCCATACCATTGATGTCTTCGGAGTCGAAGTCGAGCATTTCGGTTAAATCGTCGACAGTGGCTACTAAGTGGGTGGTGGGTGGGCAGCGAATTTCTTCGTCGTCCGCATCCCATTCTAGCCGGACATAGTTCGGCCAAGGTTCTCCTGACAAGGAGAGAGACCTTAATGGATTTAGCACATCGCCAAAAGGCAAGTGCTGAAAGATATCCGCGGAGGTGAACTCCATGATCGGCGCCCAGTCGGATTCGATGGGCGCGGATGCAGGCGGCTCGGTGTCCGTGGCCGGAGATGAATCCAGTGGTTCGGCGACACGGCTCTCATAAGGGGTGAAGTCAGTATCCGGCTCTATCGCCACTGAGAGTGCGGCCTCCATGTGGTCTATCCCTGCGCTCTCGGATGGCGCAAATTTCTCCGAATTGACGGCCGGAGTAGTTGCAGATGCGATCTCCCAAACACTGTCCGACGACAGAGTTACGTCATGCTCATCGTGACTTTGCGGCGCACCTGGCATGGGCTCAAATCCGTTGAAGATCAAGTCTCCGCGGATGTCGGCAGTGTAGTTTAAGTTTCCGAACCTGACCTGATGGCCAGGGGCGTAGCTCTCGATCTGCTCCAGATGGCCAAGCGAATTGGCCCGCAGTGCGAAGCCGCCGAATACGAAGATCTGTCCAGGGAGGAAAACCTCACCCTGGACCACATCGTTACCAATGATCGAAGGAGCCATCAAGCCTTACGGTGACGGTACAGTGGAACTCTCAATGAAAGCACCAATGTCGGTGTCAAAACCGGCGGATCTCGGGTAAGGGGTCCCGAACTGTGCGTCTAAGGCGGATGGTAACAGGAGGCAGGGGACATGATGTTTACCCAGGTTCGGGCCCTCTTGATGGAGGTAATACCCTATGTCCTGCTTGATTGTTCTTGATGATATGAGTATTACAAGAGTTGATCTACTATGAGATCGTAGAGGCTAAACCCTAGAAGCTAGCCTATGGTATGATTGTATGTTGTCCTACGGACTAAACCCTCCGGTTTATATAGACACCAGAGGGGGCTAGGTTTACACAGAGTCGGTTACAAGGGAGGAGATCTACATATCCGTATTGCCTAGCTTGCCTTCCACGCCAAGGAGAGTCCCATCCGGACACGGGACGAAGTCTTCAATCTTGTATCTTCATAGTCCAACAGTCCGGCCAAAGGATTTAGTCCGGCTGTCCAGAGACCCCCTAATCCAGGACTCCCTCAGTATTCTAATAAATCACGATTCATGTGTGTCCCTCTCAAAAGGTGTGTACAGCAAGGATGATGTGGCAAACTAAAAAGCAAAGACTCATATAATACAAGACACTCCAAGAAAAACACATATCATGCGGTGAATAAAAATATAGCCTCAAGTAAATTTACTGATAGACGAAGACAAAAGAGGGGATGCCTCGGAAAGCTTAGGCTCTTGGTTGTCCTTGAATATTACCTTGGGGTGCCTTGGGCATCCCCAAGCTTAGGCTCTTGGTTGTCCTTGAATATTACCTTGGGTTGCCTTGGGCATCCCCAAGCTTAGGCTCTTGCGACTCCTTATTCCATAGTCCATCAAATCTTTACCCAAAACTTGAAAACTTCACAACACAAAACTCATGAGATCCGTTAGTATAAGAAAATAAAATCACCACTTATGGTACGGTTGTGAACTCATTCTTTATTTATATTGGTGTAATATCTACTTTATTCCAACTTCTACATGGTTCATACCCCCCGATACTACCCATAGATTCATCAAAATAAGCAAACAACACATAGAAAACAGAATCTGTCAAAAACAGAACAGTCTGTAGTAATCTGTAACTCTCGAATACTTGTGTAACTCCAAAAAATTCTGAAAAATTAGGACAACAGAGGAAATTTGTATCTTAATCTTTTGCAAAAAGAATCAGTATTTTATCACGCTTCTGTTAAAAACGATAATTATTTTGTGGGCGCAAAAGTTTCTATTTTTCGGCAAGATCAAATCAACTAGCACCGTAAGCCATCCCAAAGGTCTTACTTGGTTCAAACACTAATTAAAACACCAAAGCACAATTACTGCAGAGGTAATAATGTGTATTTTATTCAAGAATAGTAGCAAAACAAAAAACTCAAAAATAAAATTGGGTTGCCTCCCAACAATTGCTATTGTTTAACGCCCCTAGCTAGGCATATTGCAATAGATCTAGGTATTGCCATCTTTGGTATGCAATCCATAAGTAGCTCTCATAATGGATTCATATGGAAACTTAATTTTCTTTGTAGGAAAGTGTTCCATGCCTTTCCTTAATGGAAATTGGAATCTAATGTTTCCTTCTTTCATATCAATAATTGCACCAATCGTTCTAAGGAAAGGTCTACCAAGAATAATAGGACATGAAGGATTGCAATCTATATCAAGAACAATGAAATCTACGGGCACATAGTTCCTATTTGCAACAATAAGAACATCATTAATTATTCCCATAGGTTTCTTAATAGTGGAATCCGCAAGGTGCAAGTTTAAAGAACAATCATCAAATTCACGGAAACCTAACAAATCACACAAAGTTTTTGGAATTGTAGAAACACTAGCACCCAAATCACACAAAGCATAGCATTCATGATTTTTATTTTTATTTTTATTGTAGGTTCCCACTCATCATAAAGTTTTCTAGCGATAGAAACTTCCAACTCAAGTTTTTGTTCATAAGATTGCATCAAAGCATCAACGATATGTTTAGTAAAAGCTTTATTTTGACTATAAGCATGAGGAGAATTTAGCACGGATTGTAACAAGGAAATACAATCTATCAAAGAAGAAATTATCATAATTAAATTCCTTGAAATCCAAGATAGTGGGTTCATGGATATCTAAAGTTTTAACTTCTTCAATCCCACTTTTACCAATTTTAGCATCAAGATCTAAAAACTCTGAATCATTGGGACGCCTTTTAACTAAAGTTGACTCATCTCCAGTCCCATAATTATCAAGATTCATATTGCAAAACAAAGATTTAATAGGGGAAACATCAATAACTTTTATATCTTCATCTTTATTATCATGAAAACTAGAAGAACACACTTTTACAAAGCAATCTTTCTTAGCACACATCCTAGCGGTTCTTTCTTTGCACTCGTCAATGGAAATTCTCATGGCTTTGAGAGACTCATTGATATCATGCTTATGTGGAATAGATCTATGTTTCAAAGAATCAACATCAAGAGAAATACTATCAACGTTCCTAGCCAATTCATCAATCTTTAGCAATTTTTCTTCAATCAGAGCATTGAAACTCTTTTGTGAAGTAATAAATTCTTTAATATTAGATTCAAAATCAGAGGGAATCTTATTATAATTTCCATAAGAATTGTTGTAGGAATTACCATAATTATTAGAGAAATTACAAGGAAATGGCCTAGGATTAAGATTACCTCTATACACGTTATTACCAAAATTGTTCCTACCAACAAAATTCACACCCATAGATTCATTATTATTCTCAATCAAAGTAGACAAAGGCATATCATTAGGATCAGTAGGAGCACTCTTATTAGCAAAAAAATTCATAAGTTCATCCATCTTTCCACTCAAAACATTAATTTCTTCTATCGCATGCATTTTTTATTAGTAGATCTTTCGGTGTGCCATTGAGAATAATTAACCATAATATTATCTAGGAGTTTAGTAGCTTCTCCTAAAGTGATTTCCATAAAAGTGCCTCCCGCGGCCGAATCTAAAAGATTTCTAGAAGCAAAATTCAATCCGGCATAAAAGTTTTGTATAATCATCCAAAGATTCAAACCATGTGTAGGGCAATTACGTATCATTAATTTCATCCTCTCCCAAGCTTGTGCAACATGTTCATGATCAAGTTGCTTAAAATTCATAATATCTTTTCTAAGAGAGATGATCTTAGCGGGAGGAAAATACTTAGAGATAAAAGCATCTTTGCACTTATTCCAAGAATCAATACTATTTTTAGGCAAAGATGAAAACCAAGCTTTAGCACGATCTCTAAGCGAAAAAGGAAATAGCTTCAATTTAGCAATATCATTATCCACATCTTTCTTCTTTTGCATATCACACAAATCAACAAAGCTATTTAGATGGGTAGCAGCATCTTCACTAGGAAGGCCAGAGAATTGATCTTTCATGACAAGATTCAACAAAGCAGCATTAATTTCACAAGATTCAACATCGGTAAGAGGAGCAATCGGAGTGATAAGAAAATCATTGTTGTTTGTATTGCTAAAGTCACGCAATTTAGTATTGTCTTGAGCCATCGTGACAAGCAATCCAACACACGAGCAAACAAGAAGCAAGCAAAAAAGAGGCGAACGGAAGAGAGAGGGCGAATAAAACGGCAAGGGTGAAGTGGGGGAGAGGAAAACGAGAGGGAAATGGCAAATAATGCAATGCGAGGGATAAGAGTTTGTGATGGGTACTTGGTATGTCTTGACTTGTGTGTAGACTCCCCGTCAACGGCGCCAGAAATGGCTCATTGTCGGAGTCAAATCTTGACTTGACTTGGCGCGAATCTCCCCGGCAACGGCGCCAGAAATCCTTCTTGCTACCTCTTGAGCACTACGTTGGTTTTCCCTTGAAGAGGAAAGGGTGATGCAGTAAAGTAGCATAAGTATTTCCCTCAGTTTTTGAGAACCAAGGTATCAATCCAGTAGGAGATCACGCTCGAGTCCCACGCACCTACACAAACAAATAAGAACCTCGCAACCAACGCGATAAAGGGGTTGTCAATCCCTTCACGGCCACTTACGAGAGTGAGATCTGATAGATATGATAAGATAATATTTTTGGTATTTTACGATAAAGAGAAATAAAGATGCAAAGTAAAATAAACAGCAATAGAAATAGGTAAGTGGGAAGATTAATATGATGGAAGATAGACCCAGGGGCCATAGGTTTCACTAGTGGCTTCTCTCAAGAGCATAAGTATTACGTGGGTAAATGAATTATTGTCAAGCAATTGATAGAATTGAGCATAGTTATGAGAATATCTAGGTATGATCTTGTATATAGGCATCACGTCCGCGACAAGTAGACTGAAATGATTTTGCATCTACTACTATTACTCCACACATCGACCGCTATCCAGCATGCATCTAGAGTATTAAGTTCATAAAAACGGAGTAATGCTTTAAGTAAGATGACATGATCTAGAGGGATAAACTCATGCAATATGATCTAAACCCCATCTTTTTATCCTCGATGGAAACAATACAATATGTGCCTAGCTGCCCCTGCTATCACTGGGGAAGGACACCGCAAGATTGAACTCAAAGCTAAGCACTTCTCCCATTGCAAGAAAGATCAATCTAGTAGGCCAAACCAAACTGATAATTCGAAGAGACTTGCAAAGATAACCAATCATACATAAAAGAATTCAGAGGAGATTCAAATATTGTTCATAGATAAACTTGATCATAAACCCACAATTCATCGGATCTCGACAAACACACCGCAAAAGAAGATTACATCGAATAGATCTCCAAGAAGATCGAGGAGAACTTTGTATTGAGATCCAAAGAGAGAGAAGAAGCCATCTAGCTAATAACGATGGACCCGAAGGTCTGAAGTAAATTATTCACACATCATCAGAGAGGCTATGGTGTTGATGTAGAAGCGCTCCGTGATCAATGCCCCCTTCGGCGGAGCGCCAGAAAAGTCCCCAAGATGGGATCTCACGGGTACAGAAGGTTGCGGCGGTGACAATAGGGTTTTGGCTCCGTATCTAACGTTTCCAGGGTATATGGGTATATATAGGAGGAAGAAGTACGTCGGTGGAGCAACGAGGGGCCCATGAGGGTGGAGGGCGCGCCTGAGGGAGGTGGGCGCGCCCCCCTGCCTCGTGCCTTCCTCGTTGATTGCTTTACGTAGACTCCAAGTCCTCTGGATCATGTTTGTTCCGAAAATCACGTTCCCGAAGGTTTCATTCCATTTGGACTTCGCTTGATATCCTTTTCCTTCGAAACACTGAAATAGGCAAAAATACAGCAATTTGGGCTGGCCTCCGGTTAATAGGTTAGTCCCAAAAATAATATAAAAGTGTATAATAAAGCCCATTAAACATCCAAAACAGAATATAATATAGCATGGAACAATCAAAAAATATAGATACGTTGGAGACATATCAGTTTCTTAATAGCGGAATCCTCAAGATGCAAATTTAAAGAACAATCATCAAATTCATGGAAACCTAACACATCACATAAAGTTTTTGGAATCATGGAAACGCTAGCACCCAAATCACACAAAGCATGACACTCATAATCCTTAATCTTAATCTTAATAGTAGGTTCCCATTCATCATAAAGTTTTCTAGGAATAGAAACTTCCAATTCAAGCTTTTCTTGAAAAGATATCATCATAGCATCGACGATATGTTTAGTAAAAGCTTTATTTTGATTATAAGCATGAGGAGAATTCAACGTGGATTGCAACAAGGAAATACATTCTATCAAAGAACAATTATCATAATTAAAATCCTTGAAATCCAAAGTGGGTTCATTGCTACTTAAAGTTTTGACCTCTCCAATCCCACTTTTACCAATTTTTGCATCAAGATCTATAAACTCTGAATCATTGGGACGCCTTCTAGCTAAAGTTGACTCATCTTCAGTCCCATCTTTATCAAGATTTATTTTAGAAAACAAAGATTCAATAGGAGTCACATCAATCACTTTAAGATCTTCATCATTATTTTCACAAAAACTAGAAGAACACGCTTTTACAAACCAATCAATATCATTATCCTCATCTTTCTTCTTTTGCATATCACATAATTCAACAAAATTATTTAGATAGGATGCGGCATCTTCACTAGGATGGCCAGAAAATTGATCCTTCATAACAAGATTCAGCAAAGCGGCATTAATTTCATAAAATTCCGCACTAGTGGCGAGAGCAATCAGAGTACTAATTAAATCATTATTATTAGTATTGGAAAAATCACACAACTTGGTATTCTCTTGAGTCATCGTGACAAACCAAGCAATCTAACGCACGAGCAAACAAAAAGCAAACGAAAAGACGAACGGAAGAAGGGCGAATAAAAAGGAAAATCTTTTTGGATTTTTCTGAAAATCATTCTAGAAGTAGGGGAGAGGAAAATGAGAGGCAAATGGCAAATAATGTAATGCAAGAGATGAGAGTTTTATGATGGGTACTTGGTAGGCTTGATGTAGATTTACTCGGCAATGGCGCCAGAAATTCTTCCTGCTACTTCTTGAGCTTGCATTGGTTTTTCCCTTGAAGAGGAAAGGGTGATGCAGCACAGTAGAGATAAGTATTTCCCTCAATTAAGAACCAAGGTATCAATCCAGTAGGAGAAACGCACAAGTCCCCAATAAAGGCACCTACACAAACAATCAAACACTTGCACCCAACGCGATAAGGGGCTTGTCAATCCCTTCACGGTCACTTATAAAGGTGAGATCTGATAGAGATAGATAAAACTACACAAAAGATAAAATATTTTTGGGTTTTTTTGGTTTATAGATCTGAAAATAAAAGATTGCAAAATAGTAGATCGGAAACAAATATGAATGGAAAATAGACCCAGGGCCATAGATTTCACTAGAGGATTCTCTCATGAAGGCAAATAATACGGTGGGTGAACAAATTATTGTCGATCAATTGATAGAAAAGAACAAAGTTATGACGAGATCCAAGGCAATGATTATGCATATAAGCATCATGTCCATGTCAAGTAGACTGACTCCGGCCTGCATATACTACTATTACTCTACACATCGACCGCTATCCAGCATGCATATAGAGTATTAAGTTCATAAAGAACGGAGTAACGCCTTAGGTAAGATGACATGATGTAGAGGAATAAACTCAAGCAATATGATGAAAACCTCATCTTTTTATCCTCGATGGCAAAAATTCAATACATGTCTCGCTACCCTACTTTGTCACTGGGTGAAATCACACAAGATTGAACCCAAAGCTAAGCACCTCTCCCATTGCAAGGAAAACCAATCTAGTTGGCCAAACCAAACCAATACTTCGAAGAGAAATACAAAGATATCAAATCATGCATATAAGAATTCAGAGAAGATTCAAATAATATTCATAGATAAGTTGATCATAAATCCACAATTCATTGGATCTCGACAAACACACCACAAAAGAAGATTACATCAGATAGATCTCCAAGAACATCGAGGAGAACATGGTATTGAGAATCAAAGAGAGAGAAGAAGTAATCTAGCTACTGAAGGAAATATGCCCTAGAGGCAATAATAAAGTTATTATTTATTTCCTTATAATCATGATAAATGTTTATTATTCA